>NC_088372.1:15507670-15542670 GCF_034508935.2 Berghia stephanieae | reverse complement strand
CAACCCTTGAAGTCAATTCTTTATTTACTCAAGCAATCCCTGCCTGGCGTGTTAATGCGTATCAGTGCTGATGGTTTTCCTCGGATCCACGGAAATCCACGATTTTGGAGTCCAGAGGAGGAATTTCCTCCTTTTTAAAATTACATTTTCTCGAAACAATGTGCTAGCAATGGGAGAGTTGATGTGTGGTGGAACACACAGGTGCAGTTTCCCACTCTCCTGAAGTTATCTAGAGTATCAATGATAGTCTATCATCTCAATTAAATTGCTCTAAAAGTGCAGTAGAAATGAGGCTAAAAGGCAATCCTTCAACATTTTCCTACTTTTTCACTTTTTGTCACCATCAGCACTGGTGTATGCGTGCGTATAAGCAGTATGTATTCTTTTTGCAAATTGCCATGTATAAATATATCCTTTTTTTTTCTTTTTTTTTTTAAGAATGCCAATCTCATATATACATACATTAAAGCAAGCATTCTGCCTTACCTAACGTCTCTTTATTTCTTCTTTTTCGCCCTTTTCTGTCAGTTATATATTGTTGCTTGTACCTGCTGTATGTTTTATTTTATCTTATGATAATGAACAGAAATCTTTGTTAATATAACAATGTAGATGTTTAACATTCAGGATCAATAAAGTGCATCTTATCTTATCTTTATCCACTCCCATCGCAGGAATTTTTCAAGGCCCACCCAGTTGCAGCAGCAGAGAGGACTGTCCAGCAGAGCATTGAAAACATTCTCCTCAACCACCAGTGGCTTGCTAAAGAGACCAAAGCCGTCACTGAATTTCTTAGGACTTTTCAATAGTTTAAAATGTCAAGTCCGATCATGTTTATGAAGAGTTTGTTCTACGTCTCCTTGTTATCAGTCTCAGAAATTTATTTGTTGGAAACCACAATCAATGTGTTATTATTGTTGTTGTTGTTGTCACTTTGAGCAACAGCTGATGGGAATATTAATTTTTATTTAGTAATGATTGAAATGGTTTTATGATTTTATATTTTTGCTGTTGAAAAATACACTGTTGATTTGAGCTTTTTAGTCATCGTTTTTTTGTTTTTTGATTGCTTAATTCCAAGATATTCTTGGAGCAGGATACTTTTAAAC
Organism: Berghia stephanieae; assembly: GCF_034508935.2. NCBI lineage: Eukaryota > Metazoa > Mollusca > Gastropoda > Nudibranchia > Aeolidiidae > Berghia > Berghia stephanieae. Next base: position 15,541,561 of record NC_088372.1, on the reverse strand, counting down.
AATTTTTATTATTATTGATTTAATTGCAAACTGGAGTTTAGTCATATTTTTTCTCGTTAATGATCTTTTCTTTCAATTGTTTACTTAGTCAAAGAGCTTGGCGTCCTGCATCTCCTCTTCTTCCTCTTCCTCCTCATATTTCCTCTACTTGCTTTGGACAGAAAGAATGCTGTTAATGGCCAGGTACTCATTTTACACCTGAGTACAGTGAGAGAATGTGAGTAAAGAGCCTTTTCCAAGGACTCAACTATGCGCAGAGCGAGGCTCAAACCAGGACCTTCCGATTCAAAAGTGAGTGTCATACCACAAGACCACATAGCCACACTTGATTGAGTTTTGTGGTACTTATTGCCTTTGATTTATAAAAGTCTTTTTTATTATTTTTGGACAAGGAACAAAAAAGTGTAACTCAAGTCTGAGAATGTTAAAAAAGCACAACATTTATAAAGTTTCCCTGTGAGGCAAAGTTATCCTGTATCACAGTAAATAAACTAGAATAATCTGCCGAGCTATTGGCCATAAATATGGCTTTATAAGAGACACAATCCTTTTTTGTTCTATGAGCCTTTGATGGACCTTTACCATGTAAAATGATTAAGTGATTAAGCAAGAAAGGTTATAAAATAGAACATGAATTAAATAAATTTGGTAGATAATTATGATAAGAATTTTACTTATGGATATATGCATGTTCATTATAATCTTCTTAGAAAAGCGATAATAAGTAAAATTTTGCTTATAAATGATATACAGGCAAATTTCTTTACTTAATTGCACTACTTATTCATTAAACAAAAGTTTTTATTTTTTTTCCAATTTATTTTTTATTTTTTAATGCAGATTTCTTTTTGTCCATTTTGATTATTTTTCAATATTATTATATTCAACTTTAATCTTGTTTTTAAAAGATTGTCAGGGGTCCTCCATTTTGTCTATTTTCTTTTTCTGTTTAGTCCCAAATGATTGTTATTGTTTAAAATTAAAGAAGTTTTGTAAAATTTAAAAAAAAAAAAAGATAAATGACTTAGCGTTTTGTAATTTATTTTTTTTTTTTAAGATCTATATTTTTAACTAATTGTTGGCGATTGTTGAAATTTGTCTTCCTGGGTAGGGTTCCTGACCTCCCATAGTGGGCAGGGAGGTAAATGCTGTGTCCTCTATCCCCCTATATCTATTTTCCAACATACTCTCTGTTTTGTCTTGGAATGAGATTACTTGGTTTTGTCCTGGCTCTGGCTGGGAGGGAAACAGTCCAATGCATAGTTATTGTTTTGGGAGATGATTTTTTTTTTCCTTGTAAATCATCTCTCTCTTATATAATTATATTTGTTATTCTGAATGTATAATGTAAGCATTTGAGTGAATTTCTCCTTGTTGGATTTTGTGCTTGTGTCCGGATGAGACTTATAGGTGATCTCAAAGTCAGTACATTGGTGGTATGCTCTTTGAATTTACATCTGATCCCTATTTGTTCCCAGTACCCCTTTGTCTTAGTTTCTCTTGGGTGATTTAATTGTAATTCTAGAACTTTTTACTATCCCATTTTCTTCGTTTTTACTGGCGCTTATATAACCTAAACGTGTTGCAAGTGCCGTAAAACCCTTAAAAACAAAACAAGTTCAGGGGGTAGAGCGAATTTAAAACAGAGAGGAATTAGTTTGTGGAGCCACGTTATCAAGGGAAATAATCCACGAAATACTATTATTCGATATCAGGACTAATTTATTTCACTGGTTTACAGCGACCTCTTGCGGCGTATTTTAAATCGTGCTCCAGAGAAGAAAATATGCAATGGATTGGTGTCTTTTTGGGCAGACACGCATAAATAGGACCAAATCTCATGACACTATAATTTTTATGCCTTAAAAACCAATGAGAAGTGAATAAAACTCGAAGGCTTTAGATTAGAAATGATCATAAAAACCGAGCAAATCTGGGGTAAAGCTGTAGAAGCTGCTTAATAATGCCCTATACTTGTAGTTTTGATATTCCATACTTCAGAATGCATATTCTCTTCTTGTTTAATCTCTGACGCATGATTTTAAAAAGTAAAGAATAGTTAAAAGTACACTTCCGAATGAATTGTATCCAAAAGCAGTTGGTCTGGAATTTCATGAATTACTTCCCTTGATCCAATTGCAACATTACAATCCGTTTTTTGTACTACTACTACTACTACTACTACTACTACTACTACTACTACTACTACTACTACTACTATTACTACTACTACTACTACTACCACTACTACAACTACTACTACTACTACTTCTACTACTAATACTACTACTTCTACTACTACTACTGCTACTACTACTACTACTACAAATACTACTACTAATACTACCACTACTACTACTACTACTACTACTACTACTACTACTACTACTACTACTACTACTACTACTACTACTACTACTTCTTCTGATTAACATCAACTCCATATTGACGTAATTAAATTTATCTCCTTGTTTAACGGGTCACAGACTACATTATTATAGCACAGCACATTTTGTCCCCAATACCTTACCTACAAACATCAAACATAAATCAAATATAGCTGGGTGGGGATCCTGACCTCCCATAGTGGGCAGGGAGGTACATGCTGTGTCTTCTATCCCCCCATACCCGTTTCCCAATTGTTTCCTGTCATTGTCTTGGAATGAGATTACTTAGTTTTGTCCTGATCCTTGCCGGAGCTCCTTGGCTGGGAGGGAAACAGTCGAATGTATAGTCATAGTTTTGGGAGATGATATTTTTTTCCTTGTAAATCATCTCTCTGTTATACATTGTATTATGTTGAGTTTACATATTATATTAAATGATTGGTAAACATTCGAGTGTATTCCTCTTAGATGGGACCTGTGCTTGTGTCTGGATGAGACTTTTAGGTGATCTCAAACTAAGTGCATTGGTGTCTGCTCTTGGAATCTACATCTGATCCCTATTTGTTCCCAGTTCCCCAATGTCTTACTTTTTCTTGGGTGCTTTTATTGTAATTCTATAACTTTTTACTATCCCATTTTCTTCCTTTTTACTGGCGCTGATATAACCTAAATGTGTTGCAAGCGCCGTAAAACCCTTAAAAACAAAAACAAACAATCAAATATAGATCTTTTGGGCTTTGTGATCAGCGATAACATGGCGCTTGGCTTACTATCTGTATGTACGATGGTTTAAATCTGGCGGTACTCATTTTACTTCCTACCCACTATACCTGCTGTCATGTAGGGCAGCAACGAAAGAGCTACATCTTTCCCTGTCCGTGGTCATCGTCATCACTGGAGCTCCAGGTCCTCTCTCATTTCTCCCTCCACTGGTCTGGCTTTTGGCGTTACAATTGAGTCCTTGAAAAATGCTCTTTGTTTGTTTTTTGGGGTTTTTTTGGGTTCAATTTTGGATTGTCATCATTTTTTTATATCTTTTTCCCATTGAAAAAAAATAACCTAGAATTTGGCCAGTCCCACCGCTGTTTAATAACCTTATCAGTAATCTTATCTGTTTATTAACCGCAAATGAAGAGGCATGTGTGATGTCATGACACACGATCTCAAAGTCGCAGAAAAAGTCGGGTAAAAAAAAGAGCAGTTGACGTTAGAAATGACGAGATAAAACCTAATCCAGGATATTATATTATCTATAATTCACGTACTTTTAAATTTGTGTGATTCTGTGAAACAAATCGCACACGCGTCATTCATTCACACACACACACACACACACACACACACACACATTGTTTGCCATAAAGTCGTTATACATAATTCTGAAATAAGCCACAACTAGAGCTGTTCACTGAAAACGTGACAAAACACATATTTTTGCAAATGAACTTTAGATTTTAAAAGTCAATTTTTACAATGACCACATTTGTTATTTACAAGATGATTTAAAAGGGAAAAACTATAATCTCCCAAAACACACAGGCACGCGTTTTTTAAATGTTGGTCAATCACAGCATTCTTCAAATATGGTCGATTAAAATAAACCTCATCTTGTCAAAAACTCAAAAAGATGAGCGTCATTTTGATCGATTGATATTTAAGGACGAGTTTTTGGGCTAAAAGATTTTAAATATTTTTCATCAGGTTTCGCCAGAAATATTTGGCGGTATTATAGACCCAGGAGGTCCCGATAGCTCAGTTGGTCGAGTACTCGATTCACACGCAGACAGTCCTTCTGCGTTGAAGCTAACGATCTTAAAGTTGTCCATGATGAGGGCCGAGGGCTATCCTTTTACCACCCTGACGGTGAAAAAGTTGTTAGTGTTGTGACTGTTGTAGGAATTGGTCTCCAGCAAGGGATTCCAGGGACGAGACGTGGACCCTTGCTACACGTCCCCGCTTCACGCGCAAAGGGACTGAGATCGATTCGGGATGAAGTCGAGATTTTTTTTCTACCACCCTTTAACTTGTCCGTCCACCCAGCAGTGATTGGGTAGCTGGATCTCTCATGATTGTTGTATCACTGGTAATGTTCTCTGGCAAGTTTTTGGAGGCCGTGTCCCTGTCATCGTCTGCATAAATATTGTGCATATCGACGTAAAATCGCATCGTTGCTCGTGACTATGTTTCCATTTGCGTCTCTTAAACAATTGACTTTGGTGACAGACTTTATTCTTTGAGTTAACTTTGCAATCGAGTCGTAAAAGAGTTTAGTGTAGAGTGTTTTTTGATTTTCTATTTTCTTGCATTCTTCATTAATTAAGCGTTCTTTTGCTTCTCTACACTCCATTTTTATGATTTTATTGACATTTTTATTATCCATATGTTTCTGTTTAATTTGCTCCTTTTATCCATTTTTTTCAAGTAGGTACTTCGTTTGTCAACCATTTTTGCTTCATTTCACAGGAAAGATGTCTTTCATGGGCTCCGTGATCACACTTGGATATATCATTCCAGTTCTTGATGTCAGGTCTTCCAGTCTTTATTCACAACATCTTTGTATTCATCCGCGGTTAGAGCATCTAGTCTTAGTATATCAATTTATTTGTCGTTTTGGCTCTTGTTTCGAAGTCTTAACCATTTTCAGCTTTAATCTAAGACCACATTTTATAGGTCGATGGTCGCTGTTGCAATCTGAGCCAGGAGTGGTCTTTGCTATTTTAATACAGTTCTATTATCTTTGTGGTATTAATATGTAGTCAATTTGATTTCTGTCAAACCAAAAACTAGAGGTGCCTAAATGAGTCAATAAAATGGAGAGAAAGATAAAGGGAGTAAATGCGACTCATAAATTATAAGGGAACAACACAAAACAAACGACGTTTCGGCCTGTGGCCTTTTTCAAGTAAATACGACTTTGTCATTTTGTTAAAACAATATCGTTCAATGTCGAAGAAAAAAATAATTAAGGTATCCACTTCACAATCTAGCCATTAACTATATGATGCAATCCCTGATAAGACTTTTCAGATATGATGTTGATTATCATTATTGTTTTTATTATTATTATTATTATCATTATTATTATCATGGTCATATCGATTTCTGATTTTCGTCATTGACTTGTTTTAAAAGGAGCATGTGGACATGTGTATATTGATTAAATGCATTGGGTTTTCAAGGGAAATCTTTAGTGAAAAGGTTAAACAATATGTTTTTAAACTTCTTCATTCTAAACACTCTATTTCTGCCAGGTAGGTGTGATAATATTCATTACCTAATGTTAGTTTATATCAGGATAAAAGATCCTCTTCGGTATCTCGTTTTTGGTTGGTTTTACATTTTTTTCTGTGCAAGTAACTTATGACCTATCGCTTATTTTGTGATACCGCAATGCAGTTAATGCCAACGTTACCTCAGTCTTTTCTCAAGAGAGACCTTAAAGAAAAATTATCATATTATATATATATATATATATAATATATATATATATATCGACGTGAATATATTATTCAGGTCTGACATCCGAAGACAATTATGGGCCTCGTTTAACATTCAGGCCTGCACACCTGCCCCCCCCCCCCCCTGAAAAAATTGCCTGGAAATCCGCGAGAAGATTGGGTCCGGGTCCAGGGCGGAGCCCTGGTAGGATGTCAGGGGGATAACGTTCCCTCTGAAGCCGAAGCTTTTTCAATATAACATGAGCAAAGATCCCCATTTCCCGGAATATTTTCTTAGAATTTTACCAATTCAATAGGCTGTGAATCAAAATGAATTTTTTTTTTTTCCGGCGGAGCGAAATTGCCGGAAATGCCGGCATTACCGGCAAATTTTCAGGCCTGAACATTGTTGTAATGGACAATATTATTTTGCGTCATAAGGAAAAAATTTAATCACAACAATTTATTAGTCCCCGATGAATTGGATTATCAGACATACAAATAAGTTCATATATATATATATATGGGAGGTAGGCATCAATGGGGAGTGAACCCAGAACTGTGTGAGGTGGATACCAGTGGGGAGTGCACATGGAACAATGGGGATGGACACCAATGGGGAATGGTCAAAGCACTATAGGTTGAGATACACGTGGCCTGGGACCGTGAGATGTGGACACTACTAAGGAGGTAACCCAAGGCTGAGGAAAAAGACACCCAGTGGAGAATAACTCCACAATCTAATTGAAGTGGTCAAAGTGGGGAGTGGACCTGAGACTGTGGGAGGCGACACCAGTGTGGATTGAATAGGAGAGGTGGAAATAACTGGGGAGTAAACCTTCGACGATGGAAGATGCACACCCGTGGGGAGTGAACCCGTGACTCAGAGAGGTGGATACCAGTGGAGAGTGAGTAAATCCAGGGCTATGAGAGATGGATACCATTGGGGAGTGAAACGGTACCAGGGGAGGTGGACGCAAGTGCAGAATAAGCCTGGGATTGTGAGATGTGGGCACTGCTGGGAACTGAAACCAGGGATACGGAAGAAAAGATCAAGTAGGGAGTGAACCCGAGACTAGCTGGGGCGGAGTGAGGAGTGAACCTGGAACAATAAGCCTACATCCTGTAATCTTGACAATCCATTTCCATAGTCCTGGGCTCGTTCCCCACCCATGCCCACCTAGGTAGTCTAGGTATTACTTTCGCCGACCTCCCATAGTCTCTGGTTCACTCCCCAATTGAGTGGAGTTTGGAGATTTATGTGGATTTCGATATCAAGGGATGTATAAAAAGCATAAAATATGTTCGAAAAAGTTTATTATATCGCAATAGATGTTGTTGATGTTGATGATGATGATGATGGTGATGATGGTAATGATGATGATGGTGATGATGATGATGATGATGATGATGATGATGATGATGATGATGATGATGATGATATTATAAAACTATCAACATGATCAACCTGTTTGTTTTGGATGACAGATGATTGCAAATGAAAAAAAATATTTTCCGATTACATATTGTTGTAAAAGGATATTTGTTTGAATTAAGATGTGAAGAAATATTCTACTCTAAATAAAACTCATACAACACACACGCATACACACAGACACACACACACACACACACACACACACACGAATTTGCGTACAACATAATATTATTATGACTAGCACAGCTGTACAATAAGATGATGAAACATTACTCATGTTACACAGCCTATTGCATATCATTAAAAAAAATAATCTGTAGATTGAATTTTAAAAGTATCCGGTTATTTTTTATACAGTTTCTTATCTCGACGAGAAGATAATTCCCTACATGTGAAACAATCTGTTTGAAAGACCAAGATATCTATCTACGCCGGTTTTAGGGCCATTTTTTTGGTAGAAATAAAAATTTTAGCAGCTACGAGATGTTACAAGTTTCACATCTAAATCTTAAACATAAGACTCCTTCCGCACTAGGACAAAACTGTCCCGGGACAAATTTGTCCTGTCCCACTGGAGAAAACTTCTATTCAAAAGGGGTTCCGCACTAGGACAGGACTGTCCCAGGACACACCTGTGCGAATGCATTATTTATTTATTTTTACAAGATTCAAAAGTGTATTTGTAGGCAATTGCAACTCTAATAATTCACATTTTATGAATCAACATAAGATACGACATGACGATAATGATTTTTTACACTGAACAATGGGATTTGTTTACATAAGATTTATATAATCATGACATATTCTTATAGCAAGAGTAATATTATTGTTGCTGCTACTACTACTACTACTACTACTACTACTACTACTACTACTACTACTACAACTACTTACTACTACTACTACTACTACTACTACTACTACTACTACTACTACTACTACTACACTTACTACTACTACTACTACTACTACTACTACTACTAACTAAATACTACTACTACTACTACTACTACTACTACTACTACTACTACTACTACTACTACTACTACTACTACTACTACTACTACTACTACTACTACTACTACTACTACAACTACTACTACTACTACTACTACTAGTAGTAGTAGTAGTAGTAGTAGTAGTAGTAGTAGTAGTAGTAGTAGTAGTAGTAGTAGTAGTAGTAGTAGTAGTAGTAGTAATGGATGAAATAGAGGTTGCATATTTCTGTGCTTTACTACGTGGAAAAAAAAAAAGACAAATTGAAAGAGAAAACAATATTGGGTGCATCCTTTAATGACCCAAAGATTGCTCAAGGGTCAATTCCGTAGACTCTGTGGTGATCTCCGATCTTATCCTAAAATGACTTTCTTGGAATCACCTCATTTTACCCAGGTGCAAATAAGTACCAGTTCGCTGATGAAAGTAATCTTTGACGGACTAGCATCATCCAAGAGGATAATAGAAAGTCAGCATGCTTCGTACCCGAAAGGCATCAGTTGACTAAGTCACCTCGCCTAGCTCAATTTGCGGCGCTGCACTGCGGCTGACGCCTGGGTTATACCTCATCCTAGCTAAATTGGCGGCGCTGCATTGCGGTTGACGCCTGGGTTATTCCAGTCTTCCCTTGGAATAGACCGTCGAGAAAAATTTCCCATATGGGATGAAAAAGGGAATTTTATTTTTAAAAAAATTTAAACGGTTATCTGTCTGCTCAACGCCACAGAAACATGGATAAGTTCCGGATTTATAAGCTTAGGAGGCAAGATAGCCCATGGTTATCGCGTTGTACTCTGGACTCAGAGGTTCTGTGTTCGATTCCGACCGAAGCCAATTTGTACTTTCTAGAGCAAGAAAATTTACTCCAATTACTCACTCCATTCAGGTGTAAAAGGGAACCTGTCAAGCTGGGATAGTAATCTGCGATAGACTAGCGTCCTGTTCAAAGGTTTTCAAACAAATACGTTAATTGTCCGCTTCACGCTAATGAAACCGGGATAACTCCTGCACCATTGGCTACAAGGCTCTAAAGGACTTAATTTGTCTTACAATGAGCCCAAGTGGCTCAGAAGGACTTACTTAAAAATATTTTCATTGAGAATTCCCGAAATAAATAACGATAAAGATACTTGATCCCACAAGTTGCCGAATAGATGTGAGACCGGTTTTAGAGTTACTGCTGTGTCACAGTGTGACACTTCTTAAATTATATTTATAAACATACGTTTTTAAATTGCCGAAAATGTTTATGTTGCTATGCCTTCTGTACGTGGTTTCATCACATAGAATTATTTTTTGAATTGTTCTTGCTTTTTTATATTCAGAATTAAAATACATAAATAAATTATAACTGTGAAATTGAATGTAAGCTTCAGTTTAATATACCAAAACAGATAAAATGGACGTTTCGGGTTTCCCCTTCATCAACAACACATGATGCATTAAAAACTACAGACGAATGAGATAATTTGGTAGTGGCATTGTTAAGGTGCATAAACAAAAACATTGATGGGCAGGAAATTGTATGCTACTTTGTGAGGAAGCGCAAACTAAACAGAGCAATAGAAATTTATAAAAGGTGCGTACTTAATTATGTCAAAAGAGGGGAGGCGGGGAGGAACTGTGTAATGCAGTATAGAAGACAGTGAACTAAAATAAAGTGTGGACTATTGTTGGAAAATAAATACAATGGAATTGGAAATAAATACAAAATATAAGGGATGTAGGTATAAATATATTAGTGGCATTAGCAGCAGCAGAAGCAACAGTAGCAGTAGTAGTAGTAGTAGTAGTAGTAGTAGTAGTAGTAGTAGTAGTAGTAGTAGTAGTAGTAGTAGTAGTAGTAGTAGTAGTAGTAGTAGTAGTAGTAGTAGTAGTAGTAGTAGTAGTAGTAGTAGTAGTAGTAGTTGTAGAAAATAAAGTAGAAAATAAAGACAGGCATTTCAATTTTGACACGGCGCCGCCAAGTCTGGGACTTTTTTGTCCTATTGCGGAAGACTGCTATATTTTTCTACTATCACAAACGATATGAACACGGGACTGGGACAGTCCTGTCCCGTTGATTTTGTAGCATTTCACAACTGCTTGGGACACAACGGGACTGTTTTGTCCCGTCCCAATAGGTGCGGAAGATTTCTCTAAATTCTATATGTTACAGATTTGGGACAGGACTGTCCCGGGACAGTCCTGTCCTAGTGCGGAAGAGGGTTAAGAGGTAGTGTATGATAAAAGCAGGCCTGCCTACTGTCGTGGAAAATAATTCGTATAATTACGAAATTTTGACTCAAATTTCAGAACTTAAACTTCGCGAATCCCAAGTTTGAGAGGTTTTCCCAAGATGAAGGTAATTTAAATCGATCGGTTCTTGTAGGAGGAGCTTTGTAGCCAATTTTTTAAATACGAGATTAAAAACAATAATTTCAGAGTACGGCATTTAAAAAAAACCCCCAAAAACTTGAGCTTTTATATAGCGCAATATCCACTAAACGTGCTCAAAGCGCTTTACAAGGGGTCCCTGGCCAACAGCAACACATAACATGTAGGACGAGACATGACGCCTGTCAGGCGATATTACAAATTTTTGGGACAGAGACAACGCTGTTAACGGCCAGGTACTCATTTTACACCTGAGTACGGTGAGAGAATGTGAGTAAAGAGCCTTCTCCAAGGACTCATCTATGCGCCGAGCGAGGCTCGAACCCAGGACTTCCGATCCGAAAGCGAGTGTCATACCACAAGATGAAATAGCCGCACAACTGGTTAAATACTATTCTTTCTGACTGGCTCTGAATGATCTATGGCCTTCTTATCAAATATTTAGATAGATTCTAAAACAAAGATTTACAATAGTCTAACCTTGCAAAAATAAAAGATGATACGAGTGTTTTAATGGAATTGCTGTTGAAGTACTCGGTACTTGATTTATTTTTCTGTTTTCATAAAATAATGTCTTACATAGATGATTTATCTGATTTATATGGGAATCCATGGGTACATTATAGTCAAAATGCACTAACATTTGTACGAATAGCTTTCGTATTGAACGTAATAATTTCAACTTACAAACATATTATAAATCTATCAACAATATCAATCTGTTTGTTTTGGATGACATATTGCATATCAAAAAATATTTTACGATTACATATTGTTGTAAAAGGATATTTGTTGAAGAAGTTTGAATTAAGATGTGAAGAAATATTCTACTCTAAATAAAACTCTGGAAATATTAGCTTAACCCGACTTGCAAATATGCAGGTCTGACATCCGAACGCAATTATGGGCCTAGATTGATATTGTTGTAATGTTGAATACTTTGAGACATTTTTTGAGATTTCCATTACAACAACGAGACCATAATATATTGGGTTATCAGACCTGCGAATAAGTGCACATCGACTAAAACTATTATTTAGTTTAGATCAACCATAAAATGATGATTATGTTGATAATCTACTTTAAAAAATTCGATTTTAGTTTATTCTGAATTTTGGAAAAGAAAAATATACATTTCTTAAGTGAAAAAACAAGATCTCAACATTATGAACTCAAACGATTGACTCTAACTTCAGTTTTCAGCCTTTAAAATAAATATTTAAAATATAAGCTGGATTGGTTATCAAGTCAACATCTTTGCATTTGAAGTTGGGAACGAGGATTCGTGGGACCAATAATATATGAACTCTAATGCACCAATGCCAGACGAAGAACAAAGCAATTCGAACCCTCAGAGAAATTGTAGAGAAATCTCTCATTAGATAAGGATATGGATAAGGAGGAATGAAAACGAACTCCACCAACAACATAGGGAACAAGTAATATCTTTTCATCAACGGAGCCTATGGAATACATAGGAGTCTTATACCTAGATGTACCCCCCCCCCCCCCCCCCCATTTTTTCTGCTTAAAGTGTAAGATGTTGAGAACCGAAATAGTTTGTTTTCTCTGAAGGCTTTTTTTCCATATTTGTTATTTTATCTATCCGAGTTTCTCTTGCCTCAAACTGAGAGATGAAAGTGACACGGCTAAGCGCTCCGTGTGTCAGATCGTCTTGACCTCAACGAAAGGCCGTGGTAGCGACCTGGTAATATTATATAATTGATCTGTTTTGGTTTTTCGTTAATGTTTTATTTTTATGTGGTATGACAATCGCTTTTGGATCAGAAGCTCCTGGGTTCGAACCCGCTCGGACCATAGTTGAGTCCTTGAAAAAGGCTCTTCATTCACATTCTCTCATCGTATTCGGGTGTAAAATGAATATCCGGCCGTTAACAGCGTTGTCTCTGACGTAAAAAATTGTAATATCGCCTAACAGGCGTCATGTCTCGCTCAACATCTTCCGTGTTGCTGTTGATCAGGGAACTCTTGTAAAGAGGTTTGAGCAAGTTTAGTGGATATTGCGCAATATAAGAGCGGAAGTATCTTGTTCTTGTTCATTTTAATACTATTTTGTGCCCCAGCATCTCAATTCGGCAATAGGTCGTGGTAAAGTAGAACTCGAAACTTGAATCAAAAGTCAACATGGTAAGAATAAATCTATTTGTGACATTGGCATTTTAACTGGTTCGTACTGTGGAAAAACAAACAGGTATTTATAAATTTGGCCAGAGAACTCGTCCTTTAAATATTGACCGATTTAAATGACCCTTATCTTGAAGAACAATTCTCAACCCCGGGACTTCGCGAAGTCTATCGATATTTGCATTAAAAGTTTTCTGGACAAATTTTTAAATACGTGTTTTACCAGAGTACGACAGTTAGCTGGTTAATCAACTACATCAGTGTTAACAATGGGGATGATTGATTCAAATACAATTGCTCAGCTGTAACCTAAAAAATAAATTGTCAGTATTTTGTTATACCCCGATATAATAGCTAATTGAAAAAGTGGTCCACATCTTTTAACAATGTTCAATAATAAAATTTGTATTATTTTGTTTTTTTTTTTCAAAGCATTCTCAAAGGTAATTGGTGAAGGATGTCCCCCAGGATTACAAAGGGACCGATATCTCAAAGTCTTCCAAAATCGCTGCTACCGATTTGAAGTCAATGAGAAAACAACATTTCAAGAGGCCCAAGCACAATGTCTAGAAGAGGGAGGTAATTTGGCGATGCCAAAATCACAGAAACTGAATAATTTCTTGCAAAATCAACTAAAGAATACTTACAAAATGGCCGATTTTTATTTTTGGATTGGTATTGAATCTATTAGGATATCGCCAAATCGATACCGTAACCAATGGGTGGACGGCTCTCCATTGACCAATTTTATTCATTTTTATTTCGAAATTTATGGGGATCTTAAGGAATGCGGATTAATGTTGGCACTAAATGGATACTGGTTTCTGAATACGTGCCGTAGTATTGTTTTTCAAAACCATCTAAAGAATCGGTTCGTTTGCCAGTACCCGCTTGTGAAATCTGATATCATCACGATATTGCCGCCCAAAACTTCAACAAGCTTTTATCAAAATACAACGATCACGACCCAGAGGCCGATTACAGAAACAACGGAAAGTGATCACAACAATAACAACGACAACACTATCACCCCCACCACAAACAACAACAACAACAACAACAGTGATTTTACATCCACAACCTCTTCAACAAAATTCAAAACAACAACAGAATCATTCAAATCATCAACGTTGAGGTTCTCAACAAGAAACTTGCAATCGCAATTAAAAACTGCAGCAACTCATTTATCAACAACTGCAACTTCGAAAGCAACTATAACCGAATGTCCCTCTTTCTTCTGTACTTCGGATTGTAGTGCTCACAATATTATCCAAGACACTACAACGGGGTGTATTAAGTGTGTCTGTAGTGATTAGCACCAGGACTATCAAAAAAAGCTGTACATGAAACAGTGGCAGAGAATGCTGAGAAAAACACATGAAATAGCATCCAGATAAAAAGCAAGCCTCGACTTTTCCGGCATACTCTGGAAAAACCCATATTTTAAAATTTGGTCAGAAAACTCGTCCTTCAAATATCGATCAATTTAAATTACCGTCATCTTGGCAAACAAACAAACCAAAAATCTCTCAAACCTGGGACTTCGGGAAGTTTGAGAGCAATATCCATTAAACGTGCTCAAAGAGCATTACAAGGGGACCCCAGCCAACAACAACACTTAACATGTAGGACGATGCATAAAGACTGTTAGACGGTATATTACAATTCATTTCGCACAGAGACAACGTTTTTAATTTGTCTGTGATTTCTAATTTCCTTTATATTGCCCTTGATAAATGACGGCAACGTTCGCAAAATTCAAATCTTCTAGAACTCTAATTAGCGATAGAAATTGGTTAAATGAAATAGAAAGGGGATGGGCTATGTTTGTTGGAATTTCCCAGAGTAAAGGAGGATAAAGATCACCAAGACCAAAGCATTTTGTTACACTAATTGTTACGAAATTTCAATAACTTTATTACCCGAAACAGAAGCGCCATTAACATAATTCTCATCTTCTTTATTGTCAACGAATGGGGTATAAGCGGGGTCCATAGAATTAAACGAATGAGAATACGTACGAAGCCTAAAAAGTGTCCACCAATGAAAGCATTCAGCGCCATTTTGTTGTTGGCTGAGAATGTAGTAATTACCATTCATTCGGTATCTATGTCAACATAACGACACAAGAAAAACAACAAACAATATCAAAATCCACAATAAAATGTTTCAGAACTGTTGCGTATATTTATGGCACAACGAAGCTGTCAAAAAATGAAGTTAGAGAATGTGTGTAATCATGTATTATAATAACCTGTAATGTGTTTTCCAACCACCACATCATCTACTACTACAACCACCACCACAATATCATCACTAACACTACTACTACAACCACCAGCCCCATATCATTATCACTACCACTACTACTACACCACCACCAGCACATCATCATCACTACCACTACTACAATCACCACAACCACATCGTCATCACTACCACTACTACTGCAACCACCACCACCATATCATCATCATTACCACTACTACCACAACCACCACCACATCACTACCTCAACTACTACAACCACCACCACAATAGCATCACTACCACTACTACTACAACCACCACAACCACATCGTCATCACGACCACTACTACTCCAACCACCACCATATCATTACCATTACCACTACTACTACAACCACCACTACCACCATATCATTACCATTACCACTACTACTACAACCACCACAACCACATCGTCATCACTACCACTACTACTGCAACCACCACCACATCATCATCCATATCACTACTACTACAACTACAACCACCACCACATTATCATCACTACCACTACTACTACTGCAACCACCACCACCATATCATCATCATTGAAATATTTTTTTTTTTTTAATTGAGCTTTATATCGTGCAATATCTACTAAATGTGCTCAAAGCGCTTTACAAGGGGTCCCTGGTCAACATTTAACATGTAGGACGGGACATGACGCCTGTTAGGCGATATTACAATTTTTCGGACAAAGACAACCGGCCAGGTACTCATTTTACACATGTATACGGTGGAAGAATGTGAGTAAAGAGCCTTTTCCAAGGACTCAACTATGCGCCGAGCGCGAGGCTCGAACCCAGGACCTTCCGATCCGCAAGCGAGTGTCATACTACTAGACCACATAGCCGCATCATTACCACTACTACTACAAACACCACCACCACATCATCTTCACGACCACTACTACTACAACCACCACCACCACCACCATATCATTACCATTACCACTACTACTACAACCACCACCACATCATCATCACTACCACTACTACTACAACTACAATCATCACCACCACCACATCATCATCACTATTACTACTACAACTACAACCACCACCAACACCACATCACCTCACTAACACTCAGTACTACAATCACTACCATTAGGTTTTGGAGCTTTACTTCATTTGAAATAAGGAAACTTCGGAATTGTATTTGGCATTGTGTTTATATATCATAATATAATTCTAATCAGTTATCTATTTAGAACTAGATACTATACAATATGTATGCCAAATACCACCCCAATTCCCCTTTCGCGCGGGAATTCCTCTTTCGGCATTGAAATTGAGTGTGAGAGAGTCACAACTACACACATAAACAACAGAAACAATTTAAAAACAAGACTATGACACGCAACCACTCACACACGAGGCTATACTGTTTATCCTTTTCTCTATATAGAATAGGACAAGACAAACAATAGCTTGACTCTCGCTACACTTCGCATTGATGTTTGTCGTCTCACGAGTTCAACTCTCGGTTGACCTGTCAATATTCCTTTTTGCCTCGGACGTAATCATTAATAGAATGTTGTGTGGTTTTGACCGTGAAGAAAACCTTAAGAAGTCACATTTATATCATTTTATAGAGATCGTTTTGAATAATTTTGAGTTAAACGAGCGAGCAGCAACTTGTTTTCATGAACGGCCGATCAGCGCTTGTTTACTATAGTAACGCGATTCCCAGCCAACATCAAAATGGCGGATATTTTTCTCATCGAGGCCGCTGGTTGGTTAGCCAATAAGAGCACCGTACGGTTTCCATTGGGTAAATTCCTTGGCGGGGTACTCATTTAGAAAAACAATACTAATTATTATTATTATTATTATTATTATTATTATTATTATTTTTTAATTATTATATTATTATTATTATTATATTATTATTATATTATTATTATTATTATTATTATTATTATTATTATTATTATTATTATTATTATTATTTTATTATTATATTATTATTATTATTATTATTATTATTATTATTATTATTATTATTATTATTATTATTATTATTATTATTATTATTTTTAAATTATTATTATTATATTATTATTATTATTATTATTATTATTATTATTATTATTATTATTATTATTATTATTATTATTATTATTATTATTATTAGAGGGAGAGCGAGGGAGAGAGAGAGAGAGGAGAGAGAGAGAGAGAGAGAGAGAGAGAGAGAGAGAGAGAGAGAGAGAGAGAGAGAGAGGGGGGGGGAGGGGGTGGGTGAGGACACGATTCCTACCCTTAGAAAGGAAAGAGAGAGGAAATTTAATGTGCAAATCTCATAATCTCATTTTGTGTAACTTTACTAGAATATAACATAATTGCATGTTATGTGTATATACTATGAAGATATTACTATTTCTGACATAAGCGTGAAAGAACAGAGAGATAGAGATAGATAGATAGATAGATAGATAGATAGATAGATAGATAGATAGATAGATAGATAGATAGAGAGCGAGAGGGAGAGAGAGAGAGAGAGAGAGAGAGAGAGAGAGAGAGAGAGAGAGAGAGAGAGGGGGAGGGAGAGGACCATAAGCTTTCCCTTCTCATTGCTTGTTACAGGAAAATAATATATATGGAGGATGATAAGGATGGTGATGGCGTTATAGGGGAATGGTGAAAGTGAAGGATTGTAACGGAAATATTAGAAGGTTGTTGTGATGATGATGATGATGATGATGATGATGATGATGATGATGTTGATGCCGATGATGGTGACGATGACTACGATGTTACTAGTGTGCATAATATGTCGTGTGAGTGTGTCAATGTCAATATATTGTATTGTTATAAATGTGTAACCAAATGACAAATTGCCCCTTTTTCAAGGACAATAAAGATATATTATTATGATTACCATTGTTGTATTTTTGTGTGGTTATTAATGGTATCTTTTAATTTTTTGGTTACATTTACCATTCTTTTCTTTTCTTTTTTTTTTTTTTTTACTCACTTTCATGTATGTTGTCATCAATTTGTATGAATTACTGGCGAAAGCCTAAGATTGAATAAACTTTAAAACTTAACGAGCAGATACTCAATTTACTCTCGAATACACTGAGAGAATAAGAGTTAAGTTAAGAGCATGTTTCAAGAACTCAACTATGCGCTGATCGCACAGAACGGGACTTGAACCTGGAACTTCCTTTCCGATGGCTAGTGCCATGCCACTAGACCACATAAGCTACTCCATAGATGTGACCTGACACTAGTCTATTCCAATGGACTTTCCGACAGATCTAAACAGGCCCAGCTATCCCATTACTTCTGGTTGGATGGGGGGGGGGGGGGGGGGGGGGAATCTCGACTACACCCTGGATCAATCTCGAACCTTTTCGGTGGGAAGCGAGTGCTCTCCCAATTGAGCTATCGGGACTCTAATACACCGGGAAAAAAAGGAGAAAAAAAAGTTCACACAGATTTTATCAAAATATGGTGACCACATAAAACATCGGCAAAACTGTCCTGCAGTGGACATCAGAAGGAAAGAGAGGAAGAGAAATGCTCCGGGCAACTTGAAGGAGATCAGTGGAGGACGACAAGACATGGTGCTCCCTGAAAATGATGTTCACGGACGAAGATAGATGGAGGTCGCTCGTTGCTGCCCTACATGCCAACGGGCATAATGGACTGTATAAGTAAGTGGAGAAAGAGTATTCCGTTTCTATTGCCCTTGATAAATGACGGCAACGTTCCCAAAATTCAAATCTTCTAGAACTCTAATTAGCGATATAAATTGGTTAAATAAAATAGAAAGGGGATGGGCTATTTATGTTGGAATAAACGAGGATAAAGACGAACAGAGAAATGCCCCGGGCAACTTGGAGGAGATCAGTGGAGGGCGACAAGACATGGTGCTCCCTGAAAATTATGTTCAGGGACGGAGGTAGATAGAGTTCGCTCGTTGCTGCCCTACATGCCAACTGGCATAATGGACTGTAAAAGTAATTGGAGAAAGAGTATTTCCATTACAACAATAAGGCCAGAATAACTTGGGGAAATCGGACAAGAAAGTTATTGATTCAATTTTTGAAAATAAAGGTAATTAGTAGAGTCCCATTAGATTTTGACTCGGCATCGTAAGAAGAATAAAACAATGCTAAAAAAAAAGCAACACAAAACAAAAACGAAAAAAACAAACAAACAAACAGATACATAGAAATAAAAAAGCAAACCAGCCCAAGTAAAACCAAAAAAAAAAAATAAAACAACAAAAAAAAACTGTCCTTAATCTGACCGGCTTGTCGACAAACTCGATTTTTGTCATCTTTTTTTGAGCTTTATATAGCGCAATATCCACTAAATGTGCTCAAAGCAGTTTATAATGGGGTTCCTGGTCAACAGCAACATTTAACACGTAGGACGGGACATGACGCCTGTTAGGCGATATTAAAATTTTTCGGTCAAAGACAACGCTTTTAACGGCCAGGTACTCATTTTACACCTGAGTACGGTGAGAAAAAGTGAGTAAAGAGCCTTTACCAAGGACTCAACTATGCGCCGAGCGCAAGGCTCGAACCCAGGACCTTCCGATCCGAAAGCGAGTGTCATAATACCACAAGACCACATAGCCGTAAAACAAAACAAAAAACTGTCCTTAATCTGACCGGCTTGTCGACAAACTCGATTTTTTTCACCTTTTCCATCCGAAGTGCACATAATCGAGCGCAATCATGGGCGTGACTCAACATTATTGTAATGGACAATATTTTGCGTTGGTTTTGAGAGTATTTCCATTAGCTACAGCAGTGAGACCATAACAGTTTGGGTTATCAGACCTGCAAATATGTACACGACGCCGATTCCATCCCAACATAACACCAGACTGACGCATAGATCACATGATATGTTTTTAGAAGCGGGCAGATGGATGACAAACTCCGTGTGAAAATAAAAGTTGCACTTTGACAAATTGATATATTATGTCAACTCATACTTCACAATATCTTTTTAGAAGCGGACAGATCAATGACAAACTCCGTGTGAAAAAAAAGAAAGTTGCACTTTGATCAAGGAATTTACCCAATGGAAACCGTACGGTGGTCTTATTGGCTAGCCAACCAGGGCCTCGATGAGAAAACCATCCGCCATTTTGACTTGGGCTGGGAATTGCGTTACCATAGTAAACAAGCGCTGATCGGCCGTTAATGAAATCTAAGAAAATAACTTCCTGCTCGCTGGTTTAACTCAAAATTATTCAAAACGATGTCTTTAAAATAATATAAATGTGACTTCTTAATGTTTTCTTCACGGTCAAAACCACACAACATTCTATTAATGATTACGTCCTAGGCAAAAAGGATTATTGACAGGTCGACCGAGAGTTGAACTTGTCAGACGACAAACATCAATGCGAAGTGTAGAGAGAATCAAGCTATTGTTTTTCTTGCCCTTTTCAATATAGAGAAAAGGATAAATAGTATAGCCTCGTGTGTGAGTGGCTGCGTGTCAGTCATGTTTTTAAATTGTTTCTGTTGTTTATGTGTGTAGTGATGACACTCTCACACTCACTGCATCATCATAGCAAAGAGACGCCAGCTTTAAATTTGGCTCACAGGAATTTCAGACACCACTCGTAGGAATTTCAATGCCGAAAGAGGAATTCCCGCACACAAGAAAAGGGAATTGGGGTGGTATTTGGCATACATATTGTATAGTAGGCTATCTATCTAGTTCTAAATAGATAACCGATTAGAATTATATTATGATATGTAAATAAAATGTCAAAGACAATTCAGAAGTACCTTATTTCAAATGAAGTAAAGCTCCAAAACCTAATGGTAGTGATTGTAGTACTGGTGGTAGTGAGGATGATGTGGTGTTGTTGATTGTAGTAGTAGTGGTATTGATGATGGTATGGTGGTGGTGGTTGTAATAGTAGTGGTACATATGATGATGTGGTGGTGGTGGTGGTGATGATTGTAGTTGTAGTAGTTGTGGTAGTGATGATGATGTGGTGGTGGTGGTTGTAGTAGTAGTTGTAATGGTGATGATATGGTGGTGGTGGTTGCAGTAGTAGTGGTAGTGATGACGATGTGGTTCTGGTGGTTGTAGTAGTAGTGGTAATGGTAATGATATGGTGGTGGTGGTGGTGCTTGTAGTAGTAGTGGTCATGATGATGATGTGGGGGTGGTGGTTGTAGTTGTAGTGGTAGTGATGACGATGTGGTTGTGGCGGATGTAGTAGTAGTGGTAGTGATGATGATGTGCTGGTCGTGGTGTAGTAGTAGTGGTAGTCATAATGATGTGGTGCTGGTGGTTGTGATAGTAGTGGTAGTGATGATATTGTGGTGGTGGTTGTAGTAGTAGAGGTAGTGATGATGATGTGGTAGTGGTTGTAGTTGTAGTAGTAGTGATAGTGATGATGATGTGGTGGTGGTTGTAGTTATAGTGGTAGTGGTGATGATGTGGTGGTTTTGGTTGTAGTTAGTAGTAGTATTGATGACGATATGGTGGTGGTGGTTGCAGTAATAGTAGTAGTGATGACGATGTGGTTGTGGTGGTGTAGTAGTAGTGGTCATGATGATGATGTAGTGGTAGTGATGATGATGTGCTGGTGGTGGTGTAGTAGTAGTGGTAGTCATAATGATGTGCTGGTGGTTGTTGTAGTAGGAGTGGTAGTGATGATATTGTGGTGGTGGTTGTAGTAATAGAGGTAGTGATGATGATGTGGTGGTGGTTGTTGTTGCAGTTGTAGTGGTCGTGATGATGATGTGGTGGTGGTGGTTGTAATAGTGGTAATAGTGATGGTGTAGTAGTAGTGCTAGTGATGATGATGGAGAGGTGGTGGTTGTAGTAGTGATGGTGATGTGGTGGTGGTGGTGTAGTGGTAGTGATAATGATATAGTGTAGGTGGTTGTAGTAGTTGTGGTAGTGATGGTAGTTGTAGTAGTAGTGACAGTGATGATGTGGTGGTTGGAAAACACATTATAGGTTATTATAATACATGATTACGCACATTCTCTAACTTCATTTTTTGACAGCTTTATTGTCGCTTAAATATACGCAACAGTTCTGAACCATTTTATTGTGGATTTTGTTTATTGTTGTTTTTCTTGTGTCGTTATGTTGACATAGAGACCGAATTAATGGTAATGCTTACATTCTCAGCGCTGACTGCTTTCATTGGTGGACACTTTTTAGGCTCCGTACGTATTCTCATTCGTTTAAGTCTATGACTTTGATAGATCAATATGTCAACTCATACTTCACAATACACACAACCCAAAAAGTCTTTTATAGCAAACAATAACAAGATCGCTGAAGAAAGCATGTTACAATTATTGCACCTTTGTAGTAGTTCGTTAATCATCTTATGGCTGGCGACACTTCTATACTATTGTCCCAATGCTTACGAATGGAAGCAAAGTAATCATTCAAGTTTGACTTTTTCATTAATCAAACACACACACAAATAAACTAAAAAAAAGAGAAAAACAAAACAAACCCAAACAGACTGACATTCTTTAGATTGCATCTCTCTCTCTCTCTCTCTCTCTCTCTCTCTCTCTCTCTCTCTCTCTCTCTCTCTCTCTCTCTTAAGCCTTATTGATTCCAACCTGCCCTCTGACTTTGCCCTTGTTCTATTGTGCTTTATGTATTTGTATTTATTTGACAAACTATGTCCAATATATATTTGTTATGTGGTTTTGAGTTTGATTGTAATTGCAATGCTTTTCTGTGATCTGTGATATATTTCCTGTTAAGTAACTATTGCTGCTGATGTTGTAATTTAAGTAGGGGCTTTATTCACGAAATTATAGTGATGGTAGTGGAGGTAGTGGTGGTATTTGTTGTTGTAAAGTAGTAGAAGTAGTAGTAGTAGTAGTAGTTGTGTAGTAGTAGAAGTAGTAGTAGTAGTAGTAGTAGTAGTAGTAGTAGTATAGTAGTATAGAATAGTAGTAATAGTAGTAGTAATAGAGTAGTAATAGTAGTAGTAGTAGTAGTAGTAGTAGTAGTAGTAGTAGTAGTAGTTAGTAGTAGTAGTAGTAGTAGTAGTAGTAGTAGTAGTAGTAGTAGTAGTAGTAGTAGTAGTAGTAGTAGTAGTAGTAGTAGTAGTAGTAGTAGTAGTAGTAGTAGCAGTAGTAATAGTAGTAGAAATAGAAAAACGTTGAAAGGGAGTTGTCTTTACATGTCATCAAGGAAAATACTTATTATTTTATATCATTTAAGATAGCATTGGTAGAACTCATGAATAAAATTCGCATAAATTTTAGTTGGTCGCCTTCTATTGTGAGTAATGATTTTGACCAGTGTTATAGTATGATTTTATTAAGGATACTGTCTCCGCTATTCTAGGGATCTTGCTTTATTTCTAAAGTCGACTTCTATCTGGTAATTTTGAGTTCCCGTCCGATGTCAGGGCAGCTAAATCCAAGGAGCCAGCAGGATTTGACTCGATGTATACTCGGAGCTCTGTCCATGATATGTTTGTGAGCTCAATTGATATACAAACCTATCTTTTGAGAGGGCTAACTGTATTGTGTGTCGATGGCCTTGTGATCTCATACAGAAAATTTCAAAGAAAAATAGCCTTACCTTCCTTGGGAAGTATAAATCTACATTTTTATGAATGGTCCAGTAGCGTAGTCTTACTCATCTTGGCACTTGGCACTTCCTTTAATGATTATGTCAAACTAATCGGCGACGATTAACAACAAAATAAATATGAGTCGCCGTTACTAATGCTCGAGGAAACAAACGATCTCATTGGTGGATCAATTGAATCCTTTAGACCCATTGTGCCCATGGAGCCGGAGTTTATCCCGGTTTCTATAGCTTGAAACGGACAAAAGCAATTGCTTGCTACCCTTTTGATTGGATGCTAGTCTATCGCAAATTACTTCCCGCCAGATCTAGCAAACGTAGTTACCCAATCACTGCTAGGTGGATCAGAAAAAAATCGACTTCACCCGCCGGGATCGATCTTGGTCCGTCCCTTTGCGTGTGAATGTAGTGCTCCACCAACTGAGCTATTGGGACCCCCGAACTATTATATACAACACACTATTCATTTTCTTTTAGATGTTGTCGTTATAGCGTGATGTTTATTGTCGCGCTATGTGGCGTGATATTTATTGTTGGGCTGTGTTCATGAAATCTACAGCCTGGCACTACCAACAAAATTACGCCCCGGTACAAGGAAACGGCTTCCAAAAGAGAGTGATCAATGAATTGTATTCAATATATGGTATATGTTTTTTTGTTGTTGTTTTTTTGTTGTTGTTGTGTTGACTATAATATATATCTTGACGGAAAGAACCAGTGAGCTTGTTCTATGACCACATACCAATAATCATCTACTAGAGAGAGAAAAATAATAAAAAACTTTTCAAATGTGGTAACTAAAAAATAAACATTTTTTATTCAGTGAAGGCAACAACAATTTAAACCTGTACTTAAAAAATAGATTTTAATTCAGTTTAGAGGAGAGAGAAAAAAACGCCCGCCCACACAGTTTACTCTGAACAACAATCTAACATCTTGGTTTTTAGTTTCCTAATTACAATAAGGGCACCTCAAACGCAACGTCAACTGCACAAAGAATATGATTTTCTCACCAACAGGATTGTTCATGATTTTCATAACCTTGACACATCTCATCACTGTTGGTAAGACTCTTCAATCTTTTAATATCGGGTGCGAGAAATAAAAACTGGAAAAGTTTAGAAGTCTGTTGCCAACAAACTATAGAATAGAATAGAAGGTATCGACGTCGCTTGATTAGGCCACTGGCCTGTCGCCGAGTCTTTCCAGTCACTGAATGTCTGGTTCACAACTGATCTAATGCATTTCCCTACCTGATCTTATGATCAAGGCTAGCCTACACTACACTTTCTCTACTGATCTTTTGATCATAGCTATCTTGGGTGGGAGGCACTTCTACACTATGCACATAACTTTCCATCACAGCATCTAATCTATTCTTGAAAGCATTGACACTCGGCGCTTCAACGACATTTGCTGGCAATGCGTTCCAACGTTCAATAATTCTCTGTGTAAAAAATGCAAGTTTGAAATTTTAGCACAAACTCATTTGATGATATATATATATATATATATATATATTATATATATATATATATATATATATATATTACATTATATATATTACATATTACATTTTTTTAGGAAAACATGCTGAAAAATGTTTGCTTTACGATTGTTTTATAATCGCACCGCATAATTGCCATATCGAAGATTTGGGACTTAATTCTCAAAGTTTAATACCATCTGGTGATCCCTCAAATTGTTTTATGACCATGCGTGATCCATTTAATTTGCTAGTGTCTTGAATAATGATTTAATCCCATGCATTTTGAATTGACTCGTTTACTGTGCTTCTGTGTAAAAAAACAATGTACGCCTCATAAGGACCATGTTGGACATCGTTGACCAAATTGTAGACCATTTGATTCAAGTCAGGACTCATTTGAGGCCATTTATTTTTGGAAAAAAAATCATATGTTATTTTAACTTTGTTATTGAAAATTGTGTAACACTGTTCGAAGAAAAAATATCCCAGACTCTATCCCCACCGGTCATTTTTTTCAACAAGACGGGGCAACTTCCTACAATTTTCACTCCACATTGCTAAAAACAAGATGCAAAATTGGAATCTTTCAATATCGTGATTTTATACGACTAAGGTGTAACTGGCATAGCGTCTTAACTAATAAGAGCTTTTTTACATTAAACTTGGCAAGTATTCATTAAAGGTTTTATTCTTATAGCATGTCAATTTTCAAATGTTTCTAATTTCTGCCATACTTTTTCGAAGTTTTTTTTTTCTCGCACCCTACATGTGATTATGTACTACCTCAATCTGTTTTTATGTTGAGGTGAACCAGGTGTTGACAATGGAATTATATATTATATAGTCATGTGCAAAAGTAATATTTCACTTATTTCCTTCTCATATCCTTTGATATAATCCTAGCATGATGTTATGTTTAAATGTGGTCACACACAAAAAAGAGGCGCTGCTGTTTATTTCTTTCTGTTGTTAAAAGTTATAAAGGTTTCTTTTTAAATTTTTTTTACTTAGAACTATATTTTGTAAATAGAATTGCAAAATATCATAATAATTTAATAAGCGGAAAAATATAATATCTTGTAGCACCAACTAAACATTTCGATATCGACGAAAGGTTGACGTTAAATTGTGGCCTTTGCCTGTTGTAATTCTAAAGAAGACACTTGGCGCTGTGGGATTACACAATTTGGAATTATTTGACCGAGAGGGTTTACAGTGGACAAATATCCACATTCATAGAGATGCTGACAGATTGGTTATATATATATATATATATATATATATATATATATATATATATATATATATATATATATATATATATACTAGTAAAAAGCCCGCAATTTTGGGGTGAAAGAACTATTTTCGTTCGATATTGCCCGAATCATTTTCTTGATTATCTTGATTACGATTAGATGCACACTTTAATCGGTGTGCTTGTCGTCGCTGCCATGCTTTATTCGGCATGATTTTAGTTTATCAGTCAGTAGATATCAATATCAATAAGTCACAAGTCTTTACCACGCTTGACTTAGGAGGCCTTCTGAAAGCTCCCACAAAGGGAAACAACTTAAATAATATTCCCTCAACTAACCCCAAGAAAAAGTAAAACCTAGAGTACCTTTAACTAACCCTAATAGGAAAATAGACACCCTAGCATTATGACTAATCCTAATAGGAAAAAAAACCCTCGGACTGCTTTGCACTACCTTTCAATACTTCACAAATTAAAATGGCGGCCGAGAATCAAATCAATGGTCAAATTAGGAAATTTTAAACTTTCACAAATCTATCAAGGTTTGTTCTAGAGTTTTAAAAATGCTTCTATATGATGACAAATTGAATAAATAAACGCCTTACAAAAGATATACGGTGAAAATACAAATTGAAAGAATACTTCGGATGTAGGAGCTTTCGGAATGTCTCCCCCCTAGCACCTTTACTAAGACTTATGACTAACCCTAATAGAAAAAAAAATCCTCACAAATCTATATAATAATAAATTGAATAAATGAACGCCTGACAAAAGATCAAGGGTGAAAATACAAATTGAAAGAATACTGGGGATGTAGGAGCTTTCGGAATATCTCCCCTTTACCTAACTTATGTGAGGTCAAATGAAAATCTGAAGCATACGCGAAAAATAACTAGTTTGTTCGGGCTAGAAGCAAGACAGATACAATTGATAGTTTGCCGACAACGTTTAACAAAATATTTCCCAGGGCAATAATTATCACATCGATGGCATAAAAACGACAGTAATATCAGCAGTAATATTAGTAGACGTTGTTAATCGGAGAAACTTGTTTAAAATTTGTTTAAATCAGATTACGTTCATGTGATCAAGTGAATAATATCACTATGAATGCCACTATTTGCTGAAAAATGCCAACACACACACACGTGTATACACCACACACAACACACACAAACACACACACACACGCACACATACACACAAACATACACGCAATTAGATCATACTACTACATAACAACACTGATCACCGCTAAATCAACAAAACAACGGAAGTAATAATAATACTTGATGTCATAAATAGATGACGCAAACTGACAACTTTTTACAGTGTCAAAATTAGTTGATTTTGAGAGTCTTAGTGTCGTCGGTACATATTTTATGATATCTGTTTGACTCAATTTATCTGTTTATCTATCTGTAAAAAAATACATTTCTAATTTTCAAATCTTTCAGTCGAGTTGTGCGCCCTATCATCTTTTTTATTGACTCAAATATGCACAATGTTCTCCACAATGCTATATTTTTTAAAGAAAGGATATATATATATATATATAATATATATATATATATATATATATATATATATATATCCTTTCTTTAAAAAATATAGCATTGAATATTTTTTAAAGAAAGGATATATATATATATATATATATATATATATATATATATATATATATATATATATATATATATATATATATATCCTTTCTTTTAAAAATATAGCATTGTGGAGAACATTGTGCTTATTTGAGTCAATAAAGAAAAATGATATGGTGCAAAACTCTACTGAATGATTTGAAAATTAGAATATATTATATATATATATATATATATATATATATATATATATATATATATATATATATATATACATATACATATACATATTATTTTTTAAATTTAAAAAAAATTATAGATATTTATATATATATATATATATATATATATATATATATATATATATATATATATATATAACCAATCTGTCAGCATCTCCGTGAATGTGGATATTTGTCCACTGTAAACCACCTCGGTCAAATAATTCCAAATTACGTAATCCCACTGCTCCAAGTGTCTTCTTTAGAATTACAACAGGCGACAATTTAACGCTACAAGATATTATATTTTTCCGCTCATTAAATTATTATGATAGTTTACAATTCTATTTTTCTGTTTATAAAATATAGTTCTAAGTAAAAAAAATTAAAAAGAAACCTTTATAACTTTATATATATATATATATATATATATAATATATATATATATATATATATAATATATATATATATATATATATATATATATATATATATATATATATATATATATATATATCATTCAGATCAGAAATAGGGGATATGATTCTGTTGTAGGTTAGTAGGAAAGGATCATGGGGGCCAAAAGACATCTTTGTGAGAATAAATGGCAGGTTGTCATCTGACAGTTACATTTAGAATATGCAACAGTTCTTATATATATATATATATATATATATATATAATATATATATATATATATATATATATATATATATATATCGATGGCTTTGATCAAATCTCCAGTGTAAACCAAAAATATAAAAAAATCCCCCCCCCCCTCCCCCACTAAATTTGATATCGAGATTTCGATGCACGTTGAGTACTTGGACAAAAGTTCGTTATTCACATTCTCCCACCCTCCTCAGGTATAAAATCTGTACTGACCGTTAACATCATTGTCTTTGTCTGAAAATAATGTAATATCTTCTAACAGCCGTAATGTACTGTCTTGTCCAACATGTTATGTGTTGATGTTCAAGTTGCAGACCCCTTGTTAAGCGCTTTGAGCATGTTAAGTAGATATTATGCTACATAAATACTCAATATTTTGGGCAAGAAATTTAGCTTAACCCAGTATTTATAAATTATGTTCCATAATTATTTTACACATGACGCTTGCCCCGACACAGTGCTTTTTTGAAACGATCGATCATATGTTTTTCTCCAGCTTGCCAGAGACAATGCTTTTTTGAAACGATCGATCATATGTTTTTCTCCAGCTTGCCAGACATGTCCCAGATCATACACTGCCATCAATGGAGGATGTTATCGTGTCTCTAAATACTCACAGTCTTGGGACACAGCTCGAAGAATGTGTCAGTTGGAAGGGGGTGATCTCGCTGCTGTCCCAAATATTAATACTCACAATGGACTCACAGGTATGCTGGTGTTTACTTAGAACATGGTTACTCACTCAACGTGGCTCTGTGGCTCAGCGCTACGCTGTCTCATTTCATCACGAAAGTCAATCAATGTCGAGCGTGGTCAGCGGCCGGATGAGTGACATTAGAAAATTATGGTAATCAGAAGGCCCGAGGTTCGATCCCCAGTCGAGGAAGACTGATTTTTGAGGATGTATTTATTTCTTGTATTTTTCTTTCTTGCATTGGCACCTTCCAAACACTAGTTCGGATCGTTTCTAATTTTGTGGCGCCAAAATATTCCAAAACATTTTTGGAGACATTTTTTCTATCTATAGTCCGTTTCAAAATACACGATCACATATTTTGAGCTGTTACTCTCAAACCGTGTTATGTATTGTCACGGATTTTTGCATACAGTCTTAGAATTTACTAGGTCCTATGAATCCTAAATATGAATAATGTAGACAACGCAGTTAACGGCTAGGTAATCATTTTACACCTTAGTACAGTGACAGAATGTGAGTAAAGAGTCTTTACCAAAGACTCAACTATGAGCCAAGCCAAGCTCGAACCCAGGATCTTCCGATCCAAAAGCAAGTTTCAGACCAAAAGACCAAATAATTATAGAATCGTATAGGTGAGATATAATATATTCATAATCATAATCATTAAGGTTTACACAGGTGAAAAGACCTTTAAGTACCCTGTCGCTTTTGCAAAATAAAAATATATAATAGTTATAAACAAACAAAAGAAAAGATCAAATTGTTGCATAGACATTATAAATAAACAAAGTTGTATATACGAGTACAAACAAAAGGTCAAGTTGGTGCATTATAAATAGTTTTTCACCACAGATCTGTTGCTCATAATCAATTCCTGACAATCAAATCTCATTCATCGTATTCGTACTTCAAGGCATGGAGTTCTCTATCAACTGAATTTTAGAAATCATTTATTGTTTCAGCATTTCTAGAATTAAAATTAAGTGCAAATCGATTACAATGTTTGATCAAGATAGACCAGATAGCTCAGTTGGTAGAGCACTCGCTTCACATGCAAAGGGACCAAGATCGATCCCGGGTGCAGTCGAGATTTTTTTTTTGTTGTCTCTGTTTTTGTTGATTTGTTGCTCATAATCAATTTCCGACAAACAAATCGAATTAATCGTATTAAAACCTCAAGGCACGGAGTTCTCTATCAACTGATATAAATTTTTGAAATCATTTACTGTTTCAGCATTTTTGGAATTGAAACTAGAGTGCAAATCGATCACACAATGTTTGTCAACATCAAAATGTCATCAATTTGAAACACAATCCCAGTAAATATCTCGTGTAATGTAATTTATTTCAAACAACAGAGTCCCCCGAGTGTAACCAGTGCGTTTCTTTTCACAACTAGAACATGATTAATTCTACCAGACAAGATATAAGACAATCGGCTCTTTCAATTTCAAAAGAATTCGAGCGAACAGTATATTACGTTTTGTTTTGTCATGTTATAATAAGTGTTCCAATGAACATGAAATTTGGAGATATATCTAAAAAGGCGTTTATAAAACGGTGCCAAAAAATAAATAAATAAATAAACCTAAAAAAAAAATCCCTTTATTCATCGCATAGGAGGAAATTTGTCTCTAGTGTCTATTCCAAGGACAGACTGGAATACTCCTGGCATCAGCCGCAGCGCAGCGCCGCAAATTGAGCTAGGGCGAGGCGACTTGCTCAAGGCCACACAGCCCAGCGGCGGGTGATCAAACTCGGGTATAATCGAGCTTTATATAGCGCAATATCCACTAAATGTGCTCAAAGCGCTTTACAAGGGGTCCCTGGTCAACATTTAAGCAACATTTAACATGTAGGACGGGACATGCCGCCTGTTAGGCGATATTACAATTTTTCGGACAAAGACAACGCTGTTAACGGCCAGGTACTCATTTTTACACCTGAGTACGATGAGAGAATGTGAGTAAAGAGCCTTTTCCAAGGACTCAACTATGCGTCGAGCGCGAGGCTCGAACCCTGGACTTTCCGATCAGAAAGCGAGTGTCATACCACAAGACGACATGGCCGCACGAAGCAGGGGTACGAAGCAAAGACCTTACGACTGAGCCAAATTGCCCTCCCCCCTCCCCCCTCCCCCAAGAAAGCAGAAAGAAGTATATAAGATAAAAATTATCCCCAAAATATAAGCTGCCATGACTTGGGTTCGAAATTTAGACCTCCTGGTTAGGAGGTTTGAGGT
Organism: Berghia stephanieae; assembly: GCF_034508935.2. NCBI lineage: Eukaryota > Metazoa > Mollusca > Gastropoda > Nudibranchia > Aeolidiidae > Berghia > Berghia stephanieae. The sequence goes on along the minus strand of NC_088372.1, from coordinate 15,509,739 downwards.
TCTATCCCCAATTGGGACAGTGTGATTTTCTTAGATGATTATTCCTTGTATTTTTGTTTCTGCTATGTCTGGTATTGGTTCACACATACATTTTTAGATCTTCATCTTAACCCACTGCTTTGTGAAGCTACTTTCAGTAAAATAACAATGTAAAATCGAATGTAAGCTTCAATTTAATTACGAAAACAGAAAAAATGGACGTTTCGGGTTTCCCCTTTATCAACAAAACAGGATGAATGATCTATAGATAGTTCGAAGATGACGTCACTCAGGTCTTTGTTATTGTTTTTTGCCATCTGCGTTTATGAGTAATGCTCACTGAACTGTATTAACCCGACTATAAAAGTTCATGGATACACACAGTTGTGTGTGTTGGTCCGTTAAACTTCCGGATGGCAATGTTATGAGCTTCTTTGCCAAGCGCATATTATCTATAGACATAGAGAGAACGAAGATGACGTCACTCAAGTCTTTGTTATTGTTTTTTGTCATCCGCGTTTATGAGTACTTCTCACTAAACTGTCTGAAGTTCATGGTTACACATATTTTTTTGTGTTGGTCCGTTATACTTCCGGTTGGCAATGTTTTGAGTTTCTTAGCCAAGTGCATACTATAGATCGTATGCGCTTGGCTAAGAAGCTCATAACATTGCCATCCGGAAGTATAACGGACCAACACACAAAACTGTGTGTATCCGTGAACGTTTATAGTCAGGTTCAGTGAGCATTATTCATAAACGCGGATGGCAAAATACTATAACAAAGACCTGAGTGACGTCATCTTCGAACTATCTATAGGGAAACGATCAAATAATACAGACTTAGCTTGAACTGTGTACCAGTGTAGAAACTTGTCGCAACGAGGTAGTTCGCTACATCAATCGATGTGACTGGCGGTATAGTAGATAATTAATGTACTTTCGGTTATCAGAACTGAAATCATGTGCACGCAGGGTCAAACCGACGTGCACTTATTTTTCAGGTCTAATAACCAAATTCATTATGGGCTAATTGCTGTAATGGAATTCTAAAAAAAAATAAATTAAAACATGACGCAACATATAGGGAATGAGATTAGCGGAAGAGTTGCGAGGACGAGAGACGCATGCACACAACCAACATGACGTTCTCTCTCTAATAACTTTTCGGCCGGTGACGTCAAAGACTATGGGTGACGTCCAATCAAGGGACGTTACTCTTCCGCTAATCTCATCCCCTATTGTCCATTACAACAATCCGAATGCGTGTCATAGCATTAGACTACATAGATGGCCGCACAATGATGAGGATATGTGTTGATGGTGATGATGACATTGATCACACGTGCATGATGCTGCTGAAGAGGACCAATGCTGTTGACTTCGGTACTTGATAACAATATATACTAATCGTCACGTATATTATGTGCTCTTGTGGTATGACACGCGTGGTGGAATTGGGTATTTGATAGCAATATGTATTATATCGTCACGTATATTATGTGCTCTAGTGGTATGACACGTTGGTGGAATTGGGTATTTGATAGCAATATGTACTATATCGTCACGTTTATGTGCTCTTGTGGCATGACACTCGCTTTCGGATCGGAAGGTCCTGGGTTCGAGTCTTGTTCGGCGCATAGTTGATCCTTGGAACAGGTTCTGAACTCACATTCTCTCACAGTACGCAGGTATAAAACGAGCACCTGGCAGTTAACAAAGTTGTCTCTGAAAACAAAAAAATTAACATCGCCTAACAGGCGTCATGTCTCGTTCTATCATAATATGTTCGTGTTACTATTGGTCAGGGACGCTTCTAAATCGCTTTGAGCACGTTGAGTGGATATTGCTCTATATAAAACTTGAAGAATTTTTGTTTGTTTATATCAATCTCCCATAGCGTCATAACAAGGTACTCCATTTAGAAATGCTGACTATATAATGTAAAGCCAATGAAATTCTACACAAACTGTCTCAAAATATTCAATAGCGCAATGAGATCAAAAGAATTCACAGATCAATATATAAATATTTTGATATTTATTTACATGTTAACTCATTCGACATCATAATTTTATAATTGTAAACATAA
>NC_088372.1:15485170-15502670 GCF_034508935.2 Berghia stephanieae | reverse complement strand
CTGTATATCAGCTTCTTTAATTCTTTTCCATGTTAATTCGAAGCTGCTTGTTTGGCAAAGACGTCATCGGGTCAGCAGAGTCCTTTCGGCTTTGTCTGTTGTCCTTCATAAATTCTGTCATTCCAGAAACTCTTCGGTCGCCCAAGCTAAAAAAAAGTATTTGGTTTTCAGAGGATATTGCGCCATAAAAAAAGGCTCACCTTTTCTTAACTTAATAATGTGTTTCAGCTGGTTTCCGTGGTTGCTCATCAGGTTTCCAGTATCTTGGTGGGACGTGTGTCTATTTGTCAACGTCCTCTATGACGTGGGATAATGCAAGAGCCGATTGCCAGGGACGTATGGCCGACCTGGTCTCTGACAGGATCATGACAACTATTATGTATGGTAAATATGACCAATTGTCACTAAACGGGATTAACACGGGGACATTTAGAAGCAAAGGGAAACAGAATCTAGTAAAAACAATATATATAATATATATATATATATATATATATATATATATATATATATGAAGACATTATTAATTGATTGTTTTCTAACCACCGATATTGTTTTCAGCAGATTTTGAAATAAGATAATTGGTAGAATTAACAAGCAGAATATGTAATAAAATTGAAACACAAACATATATACACAAACACAACTCTCTCTCTCTCTCTCTCTCTCTCTCTCTCTCTCTCTCTCTGTCTGTCTGTCTTTCTCTCTCTCTGACTCTCTCTCTCTCTGTCTGTCTGTCTGTCTCTCTCTCTCTCTCTGACTCTCTCTCTGTCTCTCTCTCTCTCTCTCTCTCTCTCTCTCTCTATGTCTCAGATCATAAACAAACAATAAAGACTTGACTTACTTTGACTTAATCCTCTTCGCTCCTTGTCGAACATATGGCCTCTATGAGCTTCCGCCCTTTGTTTCTGTCCTTGGCCATTTTCTTGGTAGCCTCCCAGGTGAGGCCAACCATTTTCATTTCTTCTGACAGTGAGCGCTTCCATGTCTGTTTTGGACGCCCCACCTTTCGTGTCCCTTGTGGCTTCAACTCAAAGGAATGGCGGGTGAGATTGCTCTCTGGTCTTCTTAATGTATGACCCACCCATCTCCATTTCCTTCTTCTGATTTGGGTGTTGATGGGTTCTTGGATTGACCTTCTCCATAGTTCTAAGTTGGAGATGTGGTCTTGCCAGCTGATTTTCACAATCCTGCGGAGGCTGTTGTTAATGAAGGTCTGAATTTTGTGATTAAGTATGCTTGTGATCCTCCAGGTTTCCGATCCACATAGTAGAAAAGGTTTCAAACTGGAGTCAAATATTCTAAGCTCGGTTGCATTAGAGATAGCTGATGCTTTCCATATGGACAACAAGTAGACAAAAGTCTGCTGCGCTTTCCTTATTCTGGCTTTAATGTCTTCCTCTGTACGTCCTATATATATATATATAATATATATATATATATATATATATAATATATGTGTGTGTGTGTGTGTGTGTGTGTGAATGTGTGTGTGTGTTTGTGTGTTTATATTGATGTGTCTTTATTTGCAAGTCTGAGAACCCAAATTGTTCTGGTCTCAATTTTGTAATGAAAATATTCTCAAATCCCCAAAATATTTCCATTATGGCTTGCTAATAATATGTATACTCGATATAATATAAATAATATATATAATTCCATATAATATATTGATTGTTGTGCTCCTATACTGTTCCTATATCATTTACACTTTAACTGCCGCATCAAGGCTCCTTAAATTTATAGAGTATTTTTATTACGTCCCTAAAGCATATACCACGTCTTTCCGAATGTACTGGGTTGGTCTTGAAGAAAAACCACAGAGTTGGAGCAATTGGATTTGGGTGAATGAAAGTATCGTGGTGAGTATATTTATATTAGGGCTCACGATAGCTCATTTGGTAGAGCACTTACTTCACACGCAACGGGACGGAGATCAACTCCGGTTTGGGGGGGGGGGGGCGGGCATTCGAGGTTGTTTTTGTTTTTTGGACCTCCCTTTCCATCCGTCAGTGAAAGGGTAGCTTAGTTTGTTGGATCTGCTGGAAAGTACTTTGCGATAGACTAGTGTCTTATCCAAAGGATAGCAAACAATTGCTATTGTTTCTTTCACGCTATAAAAACCAGGATAATCTCCGGCTCCATGGACCTAATGGCTCTGAAGAACTACTTTACTAGGTTATATTCCTATTATGCTTCTGCAGTTTGAACGGTAACACCTAAGGACGCGTTCTGACGAATTGAATAAATACACGGAATACTTTTGGCGAAAAACTTCGGTAAATAAATATAAAATCCAAGATGTATTATAATTATTTGATATAGCGCCAATATCTAGAAATAGTGCTCAGAGGTGCTTTACAATAGTTTTTTAAAGTATCACACATGTTCGTTCATTCGGCAACAAAATCACTACAACAGTCACACACATCTTGTTCGAAATTCACATAGAATTACGATAAGCAGAATGAAAAAGATCGGTTTTTAAATGCTGTTTGAAGAGTGGTAGACTTTCACATGGTCGGGTTTTATGTGGTAAAAAATTCCATACGACTGGAGCCGAAAATGCAAAACCGGGCTCAGCGAACTTTGTTCTTGGGATATTTATCTCCATTAGCGAGGAACCACCGGATCGCAGGGATCGAGTTGGTTTATATTCCCCGACAAGGCATTGAAGATATTCAGGTGATGTATGGTGAAAGCAATTGTAAGTAAAACATGCGATTTTGTATTTTATTCTTGTCTCTATTGAAAGCCAGTGTAGTGATTTAAGGACTGGTGTTAAATGGTCCCAAGGTCCCAAGATGTACATTTATATTCTCTATTGAACACTTGTGGTATTAAATCGTACACATAAGATGTGCGACCAGAATAAGAAAGGAAAGAAACAATAAATTTATTGAATCGCCACTACTTTGGCACCATAGCTATCTTGACTGATCATATCATATCGGTAGTAGAGCTTTAAAACGGACCAAGAACTCCTTAAATGCCATCAAATCATAATCAATAATATATTGTTTATTACATATTGCATATTCTTTGAGATAAAAATGTTAAAAAGGGAGAAACAGGTAAAAACATAAGGAAAAAAGATCAATTATATTATGTATGTTAAGGCTTATATTTATTTTAAACCAAAATGTTTCCTATCAAGGACATTTTAAAATTCATTAAGATTTCTAGCATTAAAATCTTCAGTCTTGCACGCATAAAGACAATTTTTGAACATCTTTTTTCAACCATTTTTTGACCAGCATGCACTTCGAAAATAAAAATATAAAATCGCCTAACAGACACCATATCTTATCTACCTGTTTAGCGTTGCTGTTGGCTAGGAACCCTTTGTAAAACGCTTTGGGCACCCTTAGTGGATGTAGTTCTATATTAATGCTCAGGTCTTTGTAGAGGTGCTAGTTCAAAAAGGACGCTTTACACACGACTGGTACTATATGAAATTATAATTTGGTTCCATCTGACCAGCTATGGGTTTGAATATAACGGTTGCAATTTATAAAAAAAACATAATCAAAGACACTAATCTGATATCACTTTTTTTCCCAATCCATAATTTTCTTTAAAAGCAAGAAATAGGGAAGAAAAGTCATATCAACAAACTCTCTACTCTTTCGGATTCTTAATCATTGGGAGTACTAATAACGAATAGGTTACATAAAGGTGGCATTACTATAATTTCGGGAACAGAATGCATAGGCAGATTTCTTAGAATTACGGACCGTAAAAGAACAAGGACGGATGATCTTTATTGACGATCAACATATAATAGTTGGACTAGAAATAAGACACCATCACCCTGACACTCGGGGATGAATTACACAAGGTATATATCCAGTCCTCCTGAAGAGTGGTTTTACACTTCCAATGAAAAAGGAACCAGTTTTTTTTTATATCACACTTTTTTTCTTTATAGTAGACGAAAAATGAAGACTACACACTTTTTTTAGTCATAATTATTGATTGATTATTTGATTCAGAATTTCCAGGCGTGGGCCATTGGCAAACCGGACAGCCCTGAAAGGAATGAAAATTGTGGAGTCTATTTCTTTAATTCCTTGTGGCATTGGGGCAATGTCAACTGTGCGTCAAATCACCCGTACGTATGTGAAACAGGTATGAGAAGAATGCACGATATTATTGTAGGTTAGATTTTGTCCAATTTTTTAAAAGTTTAAAATCTTGAATTTGTCACTTTTGCATTTTTAAAGTTTAAAATCGCTTTGACATTCCCATTTTTTCACCTCAGGAAAGACAGAAATCCAAATTTGTCATCATTTTATTAGTTTAATGTTTTTAAGAATTATATATAGGTGTGCTGACCTGGGGAACCATACCAAATGTCGCTGAATCTAGTTCAAGCTAGAGGATTATAAAGTTTAAAATGATAATCTGTTGCCAAAATGAAATTTCTTGAACAAACAATAGTTTAACCATTTATCTTTCCTTTCCCCAAAGCAAGATTTTTGATGTTGTGTCTTTATATTTTTAAATATTCTTTTTAATAGGTATCTAGTAGAGAGATTGCTTCAAATTAGGTATAATATTTAACCAAAAAATGCATTTTTTAGATCTAATTTGACTCGTGATTCAGCATAAAAATTTTGGCATGTTTGGTATCATTATTTTTGGCGTTTTCTTGCCTATGATGTTAGCTGTCCGGGGGGGGGGGGGGGAATGGCTCAGCGGGACGGTCTTTCCTTCGTACCCGAAAGGTACCGAGTTCAATCACACGGCATTACGCTGTGTGACCTTGAGCAAGTCACCTCGCTCTAGCTCAATTTGCGGCGCTGCATTGCGGCTGACGCCTGGGTTATTCCAGTCTTCTACAAGTTTTCACAAAGACAAATTTGTTAGCGACCAGGTATTCATTTTACACCTGAGTGTTGTAAGGATATGGGAGTAAACATTCTTTTCCAGGGATTCAACATTTTGCCACCCACAGCAAAAGAAATGATGGACTGTATTAGACAAAGAAATTTCCAAGAGTAGTCTGAGACAATGTCACTGCTACATCCTAAGACAATATAACTGCTTCATCCCAAGACAAAATCACTGCTTCATCCCAAGATAGAATTACTGCTTCATCTTGAGTCAAAATCACGGCTTCATCCTCAGACAAAATTATTGCTTCATCCTGAGACAAAAACCACTCCTTCACCCAAAGACACAACCTTTACTCCGTCCTGAGATAAAATCTTTGCTTCATTTTGACGCAAAAAATCACTGCTTCATCATGAAACATAATTTACTGCAGCATCTCTAGACAAAATCACTGCTTAATCTCGAGACAAAATCGCCGCTCCATCCTGAGACAATATCATTACTTCATCCTGAGACAAAACCACTTTCATCCTGAGCCAAAATCACTACTTCATCCTTAGACAAAACAATTGTTTCGTCCTGAGACAAAACCACTACGTCATCTTAAGACAAATCACTACTTTATGCTGATCTTTGTAGAAACTGATCTTAATTGCTAACAAAATCATAGACATATATAACTGAAATTATAAAAGACAAAGAACACATTTAACTAATTGATGGTTTCCAAGAAACAATAACTTTAACTCTTTTCTTACCCATCATTTTCTGTATTTTCCCAAAATGGCAGGCTTACCCAGCATTAAAACAATTGATTTTTTAAACTCAAACAATTTCTCTACAAAACAATGTTATGGTCTTATTGATTAAACGAAGATCATTCTTCAAAGTTTAAAATGTACAAAATAAATATGAATAAACAAAATGTACATTGTGTCGTAACAAATGTGACGATTTTACTGCAGGTGGTAAGGAGATGGTTAATAATGAGTGGAGTTATGTATCTGTTTGTGTATGTGTGTATTTTATTAGCTGAAGATGGGTTTTGATCCTGAAACGTACCGTGCTGAGTATCTTGATTGTTTATCTTCTCTTTTTCTTCTTCTTTTATGGCTGCAATATTCATTTTAGTACATTAATTATTTTACTTTTCACAGCGTCTAGCGAAGGGATGATTAATGCCGCCTAAGAGACGCGATTACAATATTTAAGACAAAGACAACGCTTTTACGAGCCAGATTATCATTCTATAACTGAGTTCATTGAGAATATACGAGTATGAAGCCTTGTACATGAACTGACCTTTGCTCCACCTACAACAGGACTTGTACCCGGGGCATACAGGTCAAAAGTCGTGAGTCAAACTGAGAAATCACAAATCAGCATTTCAATAAAAGCAGGCGAGGCATCACGGCCGTTTGGCCAAGAAGCTAAATGTCTCTTGTTCAAATAGAAGTATTTTGAAATAGATTTTAAAGGTTTTATGGTGTATTAATATTTGCCCTCCAAATTTTTACCTAATAGAATTTTTAAACATTTACAGCAACAGTGACAACGACAACGTCAACTACTTCAAGTACAACAACTACTTCGAAAACCACGACAACCCCTAAGACCACAACTAATACGAGTACCACAGACTCTACGACCGGAACCACATCGAGCACCATAACTTCCACTACAACTAAACTAACCACCACAACCACCTCCATCACAACTACATCGAGCAACACAACCTCCACTATCACCACTAAACCCACCATCACTACCACAACCCCCGCTACTCCCACTACCATCACAACCTTCACTACCAGCACTAAACCCACCACCACTACCATAACTCCCACTACTCCAACTAAAGCAACCGCCACAACCATCTCCATCAAAACTACCTCGAACACCACAACCTCCACTATCACCAGTAAACCCACTACAACTACCACAACCCCCACTACTTCCACTACCATCACAACCTCCACTACCAACACTAAACCCACCACCACTACCATAACTCCCACTACTCCAACTAAACTAACCGCCACAACCACCTCCATCACAACTACCTCGAATACCACAATCTCCACTATCACCAGTAAACCCACCACCACTACCGCAACCCCCACTACTCCCACTAACATCACAAACTCCACTACCAACACTAGACCCACCAACACTACCATAACTCCCACTACTCCAACTAAACTAACCGCCACAACCACCTCCATCACAACTACCTCGAATACCACAACCTCCACTATCACCAGTAAACCCACCACCACTACCACAACCCCCACTACTCCCACTACCATCACAACCTCCACTACCAACACTAAACCCACCACCACTACTATAATCCCCACAACTCCCACTACGACCACATCCTCCATTACCACTAATAATCCCATAATCACTACCATAACCCCCACAACCCCCACCAACACCACCACCACCTTACCTCCCCCTGACCCGACTCCAGTGACAAAAGAATCGATTGACTTTCTCCGAACCATGACGTCACCCAAAAACACCACCAAGCCTCAGAATAAACTTTGTCCGTGTAAATGTCAGAACTTTGACCCTAATCCATCACCCAAGGCTCTGGCTCAAATGCTCCTAAAAATCGAAAAAGAACTCAAAGTGGATACATCAAGTTGTCATCAAAACGCAACAAAAAAGAATCTGCCAAAGACGACCGCTCTGAGAGTCAGTACATCGGCTACGTCAGCATGTTCCTTTGTGCAATACCCTTCTTTTTTATTGTTGGTTTCGATGTTCTTAGACTATTTCAGTGACGACTATTATTTTAGTTACGGCGTGTTGGTGTTTAGTTTTATATAATATATTATATAAAATACCCTTCTTTTTGATTGTTGGTTTCGACGTTCTTAGAGTATTTCAGTGACGACTATTATTTTAGTTACGGCGTGTTGGTCTTTAGTTTTATATATTATATAAATACCCTTCTTTTTGATTGTTGGTTTCGACGTTCTTAGAGTATTTCAGTGACGACTATTATTTTAGTTACGGCGTGTTGGTGTTTAGTTTTATATAATCTATTATATAAAATACCCTCTTTCTGATTGTTGGTTTCGATGTTCTTAGACTATTTCAGTGACGACTATTATTTTAGTTACGGCGTGTTGGTGTTTAGTTTTATATAATATATTATATAAAATACCCTTCTGTTTTATTGTTGGTTTCGATGTTCTTAGACTATTTCAGTGACGACTATTATTTTAGTTACGGCGTGTTGGTGTTTAGTTTTATATAATATATTATATAAAATACCCTTCTTTTTGATTGTTGGTTTCGACGTTCTTAGACTATTTCAGTGACGACTATTATTTTAGTTACGGCGCGTTGGTGTTTAGTTTTATATAATATATTATATAAAATACCCTTCTTTTTGATCGTTGGTTTCGACGTTCTTAGAGTATTTCAGTAATGACGATCATTATAATTGCAGAACGTCGGTCATTGATATTAGCAACACCGGATAAAACCAACTAATTTACTTTATTGTTATTTAGTCATCTTTACATGTATTTTGGTTTGAATTGTCGGAAATGCAGAATGAGGAAATAATATATTAAGGGAAGAAATAATGATCATAGTATTGATATTCATAATATTATATTAATGATAATTTTTTGATATGATGATGTTGTACGGGTATCATTAATGATATATTTCAGATAGAGATATATAATTATAGGTGTTATACTACTATACTACTATACTATATATCTATCTATACTAACTACTACTACTACCTACTACTTACTACTGATTATTTACTACTGACTTCTCTACATACTACTATACTACACTGTACTACTACTACTATGCTACTACTATACTACTACTACTTACGATCTACGATTTTACTACTATACTATTTATACTACTACTATACTACACTACTACTCTATACTACTAATATATAATAATTATATAAGTAATAATATAATATAATAATAATATCAATTAATGCAATTGATATTATAATATATATATGATATAATATATATAATAATAATAAATATATTAATATAAAATATTATATTATAATAATGATGATGTGTGGTTTACATATATATAATAATTAATCATAATAATAATAATATAATATAATAAAATATATGATATATTAATAATATGTTATGATGTATATAATAATAATAATATATAATAATAATAATACTAATACTATTAATATTATATAATAATAATAATATAATGATATATATGATGATATATATAATATAATAATAATATTTAAAATAATAATAGAATCGTCGGTCATTTGATATTAGCAACACCGGATAAAACCAACTAATTTACTTTATTGTTATTTAGTCATCTTTACATGTATTTTGGTTTGAATTGTCGGCAATGCAGAATGAGGAAATAATATATTAAGGGAAGAAATAATGATCATAGTATTGATATTCATAATAATTATATTAATGATAATTATATTGATAATGATGATGATTATATGGTAATAATAATAATGATAATATTGATGATAATGATGATGATAATAATAATGACGATACCACTAGTACTACTTCTACTACTACTACTACTACTACTACTACTACTACTACTACTACTACTATTACTACTACTACTACTATATATAATAATAATAATAATATATAATAATAAATAATAATATTAATGCAATGATAATATGATAATATAATAATATTAATTAATAATATAATAATATAATAATAATAATAATAATAATAATAATAATAATAATAATAATAATATAATAATAATAATAATAATAATAATGATAATAATGAATGATAATAATAAATAATAATAATAATAATAATAATAATAATAATATAATAATAAATAATAATAATAATAATAATAATAATAATAATAATAATAATAATACTTGAAATACTCTCAACCCAACACAAAATGTTGGCCATACCAACAATTTCAAAATAGCCCGTAATTGCTTTCTGATATCAGACCTTTTTCGGCTAATTTCTAAACGTGCGGCTATGTGGACTAGTGATATAACGCTCGCCTTAGGACCGCAATGTCCAGGGTTTGAGTACAGCGTTGAGCGGCATGTAGTTTGATTATTGGAAAAAAGCTCTATGGTGACCTCCCCCCAGTGACTTCGAAGATGCAACAGATGAGACACAAAGAGGTGATTGCAAGCAGTCTTGTGTTATGGGAACCACTTGAAAGAACCAGAAACAAAGGCAGGCAGAATGCAACATACATTGACTGTCTGCTAGATGACACAGGAATGGACAACTCCCAGGAGCTGCGTACACTCATGGGGGACAGGACAGAATGGCGAAGACTTGTGGTTCATGTTGGGCGCCCCAAGGGGCTGCCTAAGTAAATAAGTTGGATAAGTGTTTTTATCGTATTTGTATTTGTATTCTGTTTCATTGTTTAACCAGTTAACTTTCGTAGTACTCTGGAAAGACTCGCATTTTAAAATTTCGGCCAGAAAACTTCGTCCTTCATATATCGATCGATTTAAATGAACCTCATCTTTGCAACTAACCCCCCCCACTTCCACCCCCCCCCCCCCCAAGAAAAAAAAACAACAACAACACAAACAAACAAATAACTCTCAAATCTGGGACTTTGCTCTGTCGCTTTGAGCAAGTCACCCAGCCCTAACTTAGTCTGCCGTTCTGCACTGCGGCTGACGCCTGGGCTATTCTAGATTTCCATTGGAATAGTCCCTAAAGATAAATTTCCCCTATGGGATGAATAACAATAATTTTTATCTTTTTATATTTTATTTCTATTTATCCCTGTCTTTTGCCTATCTGTGTTTGCTTACATGACAATATGTTTGTTTCCCCGTAAGGGGTTTTGTCCGTGGGATTTGTGTTGTTAAAGAAAATAAATTGTAAAAGCGACTGACATGGTGTGTCTCTTTCTAAAAGTTTGTTGTTGCTGTTGGCTTGGGACCCCTTGTGAAGTGTTTTAAGCAAATTCAGTTGATATTGTGTTATATAAAACAAATAAAGTGATATATTAAGTAAGTCAAGTGCTATGGAAGTCGACTTAGGATCTTGTAAGCTTCGAATTTCTTTGTGGGCGAATCAAAGTTAACAATCATGTCTATAAAAGGAACGAAATTGGCACCACTCAGCTCTTTGTTATTGTTTTTAGCTAGTCATTTATGAGTAGTATTTCTCATAAACTTGTATTTATCAGACTATAAACTTTTAAGGTTCCGCATTGTTTTGTGTGTTGGTACTTTATAGATAGAACGAAGATGATATCAATCAGGCCTTTGTTATTGTTTTTTTGCCATCCGCGTTTATGAGTAATGCTCACTAAACTGTATTAACCAGACTATAAACGATTATGGTTACACAAACTTTTGTGTGTTGGTCCGTTATACTTCCGGATGGCAATGTTGTTAACTCCTAAGCAAGCGCATACTATCTATACCCAACTGGCGGATGATATGAGTTTTTAAAATAAACGCATAGAACCAATATTTCACATTGTGTATTGTTTGTGCATGTGCGTGAGCATAAGTGTTTGTCATGTGTGTTTATGTCTAAGCGAGTGTTTTATCCATCAAAGGATATAAGATTACATTTTTTAACAATCGTCAAGCCAATATTGCTGTATGCCGACAAAACATTTTTTTTTACATTTTGGTCAGAAAATTTAGACATATATAGATCTAACAAAATGACTCTCAACTCATTAAAAGTTTCAAACCCGAAACTTTAAAAAAAGCACACCCTTCGAAAGGTTCTCTGGTTTAAAAGGTTTTGACACGTTGAGGACAACGTTTGACATTTATTTTGTAATGGACAATGTATTTTTGCTTCATTTTTTAATGATTTCCATTACAACAATGAGCCCATATTGAATTGAATTATCAGGCCTGAAAGTAAGTGCACGTCGGTTGAGGGCCATTTCAATTTATCGAAATTTGAAGCAGTTACGTGTTTTGTGGCCATATTAGCAACAACAACAAAAAAGGGTTTTGTCAAAGAATGGCAGATCATGAATGATTACATGTTTTATGTATTACCAATCACGGATGTTGGCCCTTATCAGATCCTCCAAGTTTCCATGAGAAAAATCATTTTTTTCTATTGCAGTACATACATGATATCATGAATGCATTAGCTTATTGGTTAAAAAAAGGAAAACAATGCTCATTTGTTTGTTTGTTGTTGTTGTTGTTGTTGTTGTGTTTGTATGTTTCCTACCCCCCCCCCCTCCTTCAATTCGTCTTATAGTTGTATTCGACGTAATACTGCTTTTGATTTTTGAAGGAAAAAAAAAAGAATTGATGAAGTCGAATAATATGGCTGTGCTGTCTGTACAAAGCTTGCCGTGAACAATGTGAGTTTTATTTCGAATGTTTCAGTCTGTTCTTTGTATCCAGTTGATGATATGTTTCAATAAGTATCATAAAATGGCTGGCTAAAAACAATAACAAAGACCCGAGTGGCGTCAACTTCATTCTATCTACAAACGTTTGAGGCGACACAGTGTTTATGTGTGTGTGTGTGTGTGTGTGTGTGTGTGTGTGTATGAACTTGACATCAATTAGGTCTTGTTGATCAACACAGAAAACGGTAAGTAAACTTAAACTTTATAATCTGATCAAGAAAATCGTGCGATAACTGGTCACCATTCTGGCGGTATGAAAAAAATAACAATAATCAGAGAGAGAGAGGCCTGTGTCATTCACGTTGTTGTTGATAAACAATCAACCATGTTTGTCCGAGCACGGGTGAAGATGAGGAGGAAAACCATGATTTGATTGGTCAAATATATACTGGTTAATTACAAATGCATTCATTAAACAGACTGACAACTCTTACTCGGGCAAAGAACAAATCGCTGACGTGAGATCCTTAAAGCTGTAAATTTGGGATTTTTTATTTGTCAAGTTGATATCTTACAAAGCAATACTATTTTACACACAACACACGGAACGGGCAGCTGACAATGGCAGATATGCGCTATGGTGAAAATAATACTCACATGAGCTCTCTTTACATTATGCCAATATCTTTTTTTTTTCTGGTCAAGATACAATTGTGATATTATGATCAAACTGATCAAAATTGATTAAACCAAATATAAAACGATATCTTTTCTTGACTATAAATCAAAAAGTTAGATTGAACAGATATAACTTACTGAATTAGACCAAACGGTTATATTTACTGAATTGGATTAAAATATGAACTGTTACTGCAGAAACAAAGATTTAAATACAGGAACATTTAGTGACTTAGATAAATACTGGGACATTAACAACATCTGACAAAGACAAGGGCATTAAATGGTCTGAACTAGACAACAGCGAGGACATTTTTAAGACAAAAACAGGAACATTTATTTGATGAAACAAAAACAAGGACATTTATTTGGTGAAACAACAGCAGGGGCATTTATTTGATGAAAAAAACAAAAAACAAAACAAAAACAAAAAACAAAAACAGAGACATATAATTCATTTACTGCGTTAAAAGATGACATGGAAATTTGCAGTATTAAACAGAAACCGGGACATTTACTGGATTAAACCAAACATTGACGTTTGCTGGATTAAAACAAAAACAGGGACATTTACTGGGTTGGATTAAATAAACAGGACATTTAAGACTAAGACTAAAAACGGGGAAACTTACTGATTAAAAAAAAAGAACAGGGACATGTACTGGAGTAAGTAAAAGGGACATTTACAAGAATAATCCAAATACAGGGAGACCTGTTGAGCTAATTATGAAGAGTGATATTCACTGAAACAAAAACATAAACATTTACAAGAATTACACCAAAACAGGGACATTACTAGAGCTAATTACAAGCAATGATTTTCACTGAAACCAAAACAGGGATATTTACAGAGGTAAAATAATGTACAAGAGTGACTTCTTTCTGTCCTGAAAGAACCGTGGCACTAATAATATTCAAGTCTCCTATAATTTTCATATACTGTGCAAAGAAGTTACAGCCTGTCATGTCACGGGTTACAGCAAGGGCCTTTATAAAACAAAACAAAACGATATAACTTTTTTTTAAAAGCGCAATATCCATAAAACGTGCTCAAAGAGCTTTAAAAGAGATCCCAAGCCAACAGCAACTCATATTAATTATAAAGAGACATGTTGCGTGTCAGGTCATATTACACGTTTTTCAGACAGAGATAACGTTGGTAATGGTCAGGTACTCATTGTACAACTGAGTACGGTGAGAGAATGTGAGTAATAATAATAATAATAATAATAATAATAATAATAATAATAATAATAATAATAATAATAATAATAATAATAATATATAATAATAATATAATACACATTATACAGCGCTCATCCTCGTGTAAAACACAAGCTCTGAGTAAAGAGCCTTTTTCAAAGACTCAGAGCTATGCGGCGCTCAGAGCGGGACTCAAACCCAGGACCTTCCAGTCCGAAAGCGTATGTCATACCACTAGACCAAATCGCCACATTGGGCTCAACTGTATTACTACTTACTTTTTATTTGCTCTACTATCCTCCATTCTTGCCAACAAATGTATCCCTAATTTGACTGCCTGCCTCATTTTCAGCTCAAGGCCAGTTCCGATCTTGTACCTGTCACATCGGATTTCATTCCGTCACTTTTCCAACAGCTGCCAGAGCTGATAGCGGTGTGAGTACATGAAGCACGTGAGTCGTGAATGAGTGGTGAGCAGTACATTATAGTACAACAACAACAAGGGGCTGACAGTGATAGCCTTAATCCAGGTGGGGCATGGATGCTACTTGTGGTGGTGGTGGTGGGAGATACAGAGATCTGGGGGGAAATAGTATTATGATATAGGGTTTTGGTGGTTAAGATGGATTTGTGAAAAAATAATGATGACGACGACTATGATGATGATGATGATGATGATGATGATGATGATGATGATGATGATGATGATGAGATGGTGATGATGATGATGATGATGAGATGTGGATGATAATGATGATGATGATGATGATGATGATGATGATGATGATGATGATGATGATGATGATGATGGTATTGTACGGGTGGTTGTGGTGGTTGTGGTGATGGTCGTGTGGTGTAGGTATGACGATGATGGCGATGATGATGATGATGATGGTATTATTGATAGTGGTGGTGGATTGATGCTGATGAAGATTATGATGGTGATGATGACGATGATGATGATGAGGATGTCGGTGATGATGATGATGATGATGATGATGATGATGATGATGATGATGATGATGATGATGATGATGATGATATGTGTGGTGGTGGTGGTGGTGGTGTTGGTGGTGGTGGTTGTAGTATTAGTGGTGGCGGTGATAGTAATAATGGTGAAATGTGACACAGCGCCTCAAAATGGGTGATTTTGAAGCTGAAGATTAAATTTCGAGTTTTACGTTTAAAAAAAATATAACAATTGTGTTAATTCATTTTTTTTAATGAAGGGATTACTATGTATTTTAAGAACGAAAAAAAATCATCTAAAATTTCTGAATATCTCTCTTTGAGTGACGTTTACATTTTTCAGGTCTGACATCCAAACCCACTTATGGGCCTAGTTTAACATTGTTGTAATGGACAATAATTGCGTCATTTTTTGAGATTTCCATGACAACAATGAGCCCATAAAGACTCGGGTTATCAGATCTGCAAATAAGTGCAAGTCGGTTTTGAGCATATAGTTCAATCAACCAAAACACCGTTTTCCTGCGGCGAGTCACAAACTGTGACACACCGTCTCCATTTGTCGCTGTGAAATAGATGAAAAGTGAATTTGTGAAGAACCGTCTAAATCTGATATCATCTTTATTATTTTTTTTAATTAGGTCATTCCCCAAGGCATCATCTACTACCGTCGCCCAGGCATTCCAGAAAGGAATACAGAAATCCGTCAAACAAGATGTCTCATGTCCACAAGTGTCATCCATGTTGTTTAAAGGGAGCAAATTGGGGATTGATTTCCCAAGGAAAAACAACGAAAGTGCCTGAAGCGGGGCTCGAACCCGGGAAATTTCTTAACCACTGTGCCATTCCCTCCCCTTTCCTCCCTTTACAAGCGCTTTACAAGGGATCCCTAGTCTACAGCGACATTTAACATGTAGGAGAAGACATGACACCTGTTATTACATTTTTTCTTTAGACGGAGGCAACGCTATAAACGACCAGGTACTCATTTTACACATGAGAACGGCGAGAGAATGTGAATAAAGAGTCTTTTCCATGGACTCAATCTAAATTATTGCAGTTTAATTTGACTGAGTTGTGTTTGATGTTTTCTTTGGCTTCTCTTTGTTTCTGTTTTTGTTTCCTTCCACCTTTCTTTCTTCTTTTTTGTTTTTTTCCCGTATGCCTTGAATAGTTCAAAAGATTTCAAAGTGTTCACAATTTCTAAATCTGGTGTATTATTGTATATCGTTTTGTTCGTAGGTGTTGGGGTGAATAGTTATAACAATAATAATGTGTTGTCATTTTTGATATTCATCAACGGCCGTTGTAAGTAGATTAAGATAACTCACAGTGTTTGTCGAAACCCGTAAACGAAAATGGCCTTTAGAATTGATAAAATCCTTGCAAAAATTTACAAAACTTTAAAATATTGCTAAATTAATTTTCTAAAATCCACGAAATTTCGTCATAGGGAATCCTCTGAATATGAAACAAGATTCGTCCTATATAGAAATAAAACTTAAAACAGCCGTAAAATGCAATACTTTTTGAGAGATCTGTGTTTCAGGGCTTTTCCACCTCCGTTGAATACATCGGTGATACAGATGTTTATTAATATTTTTTAAATGATTTAAATAAACTTTATAAATCTGTGATAAGAACTTGTCTGTAGTATGGAAATAGTATTTAAACGACAGTCTGTTAACATTGAGAACGTACAAAGACGCCCTAAGAAACGTTTGCCTGACATTCGACATCTCTCCTACTTAGAAAGATTAAAGTCTCTAAATTTGCCTTCATTAAAATATCGTCGAATAAGAGGTGATCTTATTCATATATAGACTCGTGCATGGTTCTTACAATATGGATAATCATGATTTTAAAAATTATTCGCATGTTACAAAAACTAGAGGAGGTAAGTTTTAAATAATTTGTTAAAAGATGTAATTCGCTAATAAGGAAAAATGACCTTATTCAAAGAACTTTGACAATATGGAATGATCTACAGTTTGAGACAAAACATTCTAATTCAACTAATATTTTCCAGAATGCCATTGATAAAGATGCTACCAACATTATATTTGATTTTGACGAATAATGTAATATGACATTGGATATTATTGTCTTTTGTACATCAAATACTTGAAACTCTCAAATGTACATATGGGACATGCACAATGAATGTAAATAGAGTTAATTATACTACGAATATTGAATAGGACACTTATTTATTTATTAGACATTTGATACACAATAGTATAAATTAACATTGAATGCTGTTTATACAATTAATATATTGTATATATGCATAACGTAACACCGCGCATTTAAAGGTTTCAAGAAATTATTAGCTCTTAAATGATACGATAATTTGTTTTTTGAATTGTTATTTTTATCATCATCATCATCATCATCATCATCATCATCATCATCATCATCATCATCATCATCATCATCATCATCA
>NC_088372.1:15462670-15477670 GCF_034508935.2 Berghia stephanieae | reverse complement strand
TAGTGATGATGATGATGATGATGTGGTGGTGGTTATAGTAAAATTAGAGGTAGTGTGGATGATGTGGTGATGGTGGTTGTGGTAGTAGTGGTAATGATGATGATGTGGTGGTGGTTGAAGTAGTAGTGGTAGTGATGATGTGGTGGTTGTAGTAGTAGTGGTAGTTGCAGTGATGATGATGTGGTGGTGGTGGTTGCTGTAGTAGTGGTAGTGATGATGTGGTGGTGGTTGCAGTAGTAGTGGTAGTGATGATGTGGTGGTGGTAGTAGTTGTAGTAATTGTGGTAATGATGATGAAGTGGTGGTGGTTGAAGTAGTAGTAGATGTAGTGATGATGTGGTGGTGGTGGTTGTAGTAGTAGTGGTAATGATGTGGTGGATGTGGTTGTAGTAGTAGTAGAAGTAATGATGTGGTGGTGGTAGTTGTAGTAGTAGTGGTAATGATGATGTGGTGGAGGTGCTTGTAGTAGTAGTGGTAGTGATGATGTGGTGGTGGTAGTTGTAGTAGTAGTGGTAGTGATGATGTGGTGGTGATGGTTGTAGTAGTAGTGGTAATGATGATGTGGTGGTTGTAGTAGTAGTGGTAATGACGATGTAGTGGTGGTGGTGATGGTTGTAGTAGTAGTGGTAATGATGATGTGGTGGTGGTAATTGCAGTGATGATGATGTGGTGGTGGTGGTTGTAGTAATGGTGGTAGTGATGATGATGTGGTGGTGGTGGTGGTGTAGTAATAGTGGTAGTGATAATGTGGTGTCGTGGATGTAGTAGTAGTGGTAGTGATGATGTGGTGGTTGTAGTAGTAGTGGTAATGACGATGTAGTGGTGGTGGTGATGGTTGTAGTAGTAGTGGTAATGATGATGTGGTAGTGGTAGTTGCAGTGATGATGATGTGGTGGTGGTGGTTGTAGTAGTGGTGGTATTGATGATGATGTGGTGGTGGTGGTGTAGTAGTAGTGGTAGTGATAATGTCGTGGTGTCGTGGATGTAGTAGTAGTGGTAGTGATGATGATATGGTGGTGGTGGTTGTAGTAGTAGAGGTAGTGATGATGATGTGGTGGTGGTGGTTGTAATGTTGATGGTAGTTATGGTAGTGGTAGTGGTAGTGATGATGATGTGAAGGTGGTTGTAATGGTAGTTATAGTAGTGGTAGTACTGATGATGTGATGGTGGTGCTTGTAATGTTGATGGTAGTTATGGTAGTGGTAGTAATGATGATGTGGTGGTGGTGGTTGCAGTAGTAGTCGTGGTACTGATGATGATGTGGTGGTGGTGGTGGTGGTGATTGTAGTAGGATTGGTAGTGATGATGATGTGGTGGTGGTTGCAGTAGTAGTGGTTGTGATAATGGTTGTAATACTAGTGGTGATGATGATGATGTGGTGGTTGGAAGGGGGGGGGGGATCCTTGGAACAAATGGACCTCACCGGAATTTGCCTGAAGTTGCCCGGAGCCCGGAATTTTTTGCTCCAGACCGGAGTTTTTTCCGGTGAAACCGGAGTTTTGGCATCACTGACTTTGTTATGTGTGCGCGCATGTCTAGGTGAGTGTCAAAAAAGAAACCCCGGTTTCGAACGACATTGGAATTGTTAATAACAGATTCGCCGAAGGACAGTTGGTCAATGACTTGATCCTTTCCTGTCTTTTTTAATACAATCAACTCAGTTTTGTCCTCGTTGAATTTCAGCTTGTTGTTTGTCATCCATGCTTTAACGTTATCTAGACATGCTGCGAGTCGCTCTTTTGTTTCTGCGATATTTTTTTTGATGAAATGGGAGTGTATAGCTGGGCATCATCGGCGTAGAGATGATGGCTGAGACAGAGGGTAGCGATGATGTTGCTTTAGGGCTTTGTGTACATTGTGAAAATATAAGGACCAAGCATTGAACCCTGTGGAACGCCAAATTGCAGCTTTGTAGGTGGTAAAAGGGAATCATTTATGAGGACGCATTGTGACCGATCTAGTAGATAGCATGAGAACCATTCTAGAGCTTTGTCTCCGATTCCAAAGAGCCTCTGCATTCGGTCTAGTAGTATTGCATGATCCACAGTGTCGAACGCGGCACTTTGGTCCAGCAGCAGTAGTATTACATTATCGTTTTTGTCAAGTAGGTCGACAATATCATTGTGGACACGCAAAAGTGCTGTTTCTGTACTGTGTGATTGCTTATAGGCGGATTGAAAAACATTATGCAGGTTGCATGTAGTTGTTGATACGTTTGACAATGAGTCTCTCTATTAATTTTGAAACATATTTTTCTTTTTCAAGAGTGGAGTAATTAAAGATTCCTTGAAGCAGGCTGGGATGTCTGCATTCTCGATAGACCTATTTGCAATCGAAGTGATAGCAGGTGCGACTTCCTTTACACGTTCTTTCAAAAGCCTCATTGGTACATCAAGCTTGCACTGTTTATTTGGGGCTTTCTTTATTAATTCACTAACCTCTTCTATTGAAGCAGAACAGAAATTGGACAGTGAGCATGATATAGGTGGTATGCTATCTTCATATTCAGAGGTGTTGACTGTGTTGTCCATGTTGGACCGAATGGTAGAAATGTTATTAATGAAGTAATCATTGAAGCGCTCCGCCAGTTCTGATTTGTTTTGGTGTGAGTAAGATGGCAGTACTTTTCCCCTACTATCAACTTTCATCAAACCGTTCAGGACATTAAAAAGCTTCATACTGTTGCCTCTACTATCGTTCACCTTGTCTCTAATAGATTGTCTTTTGGTTTCGATAATCAGAGTGTTAGCTGCAGTTCGTGCTTGTTTATATAACTCTCTATGTATTGTGAGTCTTGTTTTCCGCCATGTTTCTTCCGCTTCTCGCCTCATCTGCTTTGACAACCGATTTTCCTCAGTGAACCATGATGTGTCAGGTCTTATGGTGGTAACTTTGGTTGACAACGGAGCATGGTGATCAAGAAGTTCAAACATAATTTTGTTAAAAATAGAAACTTTGTCATCTGCTGTGTAGGCACGTTCAACTTTGGTGGTAAGACATGATGCAATTAGGTCATTTTTAAATTTATCAATATCTAATGACTTATATTTTGGATATGTTACTGTCTTTTTTGTGGGTTTAGGTTTTTCCAAATTCAATTCAAATAAAACAAATTGATGGTCTGATATTTCATCACGGTGTTTAATTATGAGGTCTAACGTGTTTCCTTTTTCGTGTGTTGGTTCTGTGATGATTTGGACATAGTTCTGTGCCTCAAGTATATTGAGAAAATATTGTTATCTGACTCGTCATTCACATGGATGTTAAAATCCCCTAATATATAAAGATTGTCTTTTGTTGACAGATCGGTGAAATAACTGTTCAATTTCTGTCAAAAACTATCTTATCGTTGTTTTGTTTTTGTTAGATGGTGTTGGGCGATAAATAAGAGCAAAGTTAAGTTTCATGTTTTTTATATTTTAGTTGGCATTAGATGGTTTCGAAGGTCGTTGGCTTAGTTGTTATTTTCATTTTTTGTAAGGTATTTTCCTTGTGAATAATCATTAACCCACCACCGTGTCGACCTTTCCGGCTTTTCTTGATCCCATTGTACCCAGCAGGTTTTATTTTATTTATGGTGTAGTCACAACTTTCCTTTTTTAGCCATGTCTCTGTTATGAATAATATGTCATAGTCATTTTCCAAATTGTGTTCATAAAGCAGAGTTGTCTTTTTATTACATACTGATCTCGAGTTAAATAACCCACATTTCATAAGGTTTGACAACGCTATATTAAGCGTGTTATTATTTGAGTTGATTCGGTTATTGATTCTTTTTATTTCATTTGGCCTTATATTGACCCTTCTTCCCCTCTTTGCTGTTAGTGTTAGGTGGAAAGGTCTTCTCGATTTGAGCCTTGTTGTTGAAGGTGCTCCCTTTATGATTATTCTTATTGGGGTGTTATCTGTGGCTTCACCAAAATCTTGATTAGCGTCTTGTCGTCTAAGACTTGGTGGTGCAATGCCGCTCAGTGTAGGGAGCCACTGAGTTAGAGTTGACTTGAGACATTCTGTTATTGTTCTCATTGATGCTCTTAATCGGATGTCAATGTGGTGTACATGTGGGCTCCTCATCCAAACAGGGGCACAGTATTCTCTCACACTGTAGCACAGTGCCAAAGCAGATTTTCTCATAACCTGTAGTGAGGCTCCCCAGGTGGTACTTGCGAGTTTTCTCACCAGGCTGTTGCTTTTTGCGAGTTTATTTGCAGCTCAATGTGTTTTCGATAATTTAGTTGTCTGCCCAATGTGATGTAGAGGTATTTAGGAATGGGGTCTGGGGGTAGTATTGCGTTACCGACTGTGACCTTCAATTCTTTTGTTGACTCTCGGTTATTCAAGTAGAAGTCTGTGGATACTGATTTGGTGATGTTCATTTTTAGGTACCACTGATCAAAGTATTGTTTCAGGCGGGTGGTGTCTTTGCTTTGAACTCCTTCAATCTCTTTCCATTTTTTCGATTGATAAGATAAGGCCCAGTCGTTAGGGTATCTAAGTTTGAGTGCTTCACAGTTTGGCATTTCGGAGATATAAACATTGGGGAAAGTTGGTGTTAAAACTGAACCTTGTGGTACCCCGTTTTTAATTTTTCGTGTTTTGCTTTTGTTTCCTCCCAATATGACATGAAATTGTCTTTTGCCAGTCATGGTAGACAGCAGTGTAAGCGTCTTACTAAAAGGAATCATTTTTGGAAGCTTTAACATCAGGCCGCCTGTCCAATCCGTGTCATAAGCTGCAGATAAGTATATTAGGACTGTGTGGCGGGTTTGTGTGTTATTTGTGGGTTCGAGTCCAAACGATAAGCTCAATGGTCTGGAGTTGAACTAGTATGCGCGCTATGGCTCTCTTTACCAGCTGCGCCACTCAACCTACACCACAAACGGCTCAGGTTTAATCTAGGGGTGATAAAGAATTGCCTTAGGGTCCGTTATAACTTAATTGTATTAATATTAATAACAAGTGAGTCAAGACAGTAGTAACGCCCAATACAATAATAACAATTCTATACATAAAGTTTAATTAGATTGTTACAGGAAAAGATAGGGAAAATAAGTGTTTAGTTTGTATCAGGAAGAATGGCTCTAATTGAGTGGATCTAATTTATTATTTATCTATTGATTGATTTATTTATTGATTTATTTATGATTGATTGATTTATTTATTTTGAATCATTTGTGTCCGTGGAAAATACATTTGAAAATGGTATAAGCCCGTTTGGCTTATCTTATACAGCCGGCTTGCTTGATTGAGGCAAATGTATCAGCTAGTTCCAGGGTTGGCTCCTGCTTCCAGGGTTTTCTGGACTTCACAACATTGTGGTGTAGTAATGGGCTGACAGGAAGGTTCTGGTGTCAGCGATGACTGACATCAGGGATTTACAACTAAGCAAAGACTGGGAGTCAGTGATTGGGCACGGACTGGGTGCTTCAAGGACAAGGACCTTCAATTAAGAATTTAAACAAAAAGGTCTTAGAGCCAATCTAGTTTGTCTTTCGCCACCGGAACGTCCTTGAGCGACACATCATAATAGCTTTTATTTGCCGACAAAGGCAAGGAGAAGCAGTAACTCCATGATAGTGGTTAGTTATTGCATTTGTATCAAACATCAAGTGACAGTTTGAACGATCTTACATGATGAGAATTTAGCAGGAATGTGTCCTTATATTATATAATTTATTTATTTTTATCAATTATAATTATGATTATTATGATGTGTGGCCGGGGATTGGCGGTAGAGTACAGACATCAAGCAATATACATATTGAATATAAATGAAATAATAGCATAGATCATAAAAAAATGTTAATTATAGTATAATATACATATAGATGTAGTTGGTACATACGTATTTCAACTTACGAATGTCCATAGAATAGAGCACAATTAAAATATACACAACTTATAATAGTAATGGTAGATTAAGCATTGAATTCACAGCAATATCTCGTTCCACTTTGAATGTTAACCAATAATTAATTTTACCTTTAACCGAGAGAAGTTAAACTTTTACAAGTTTGAAATTGGAGGGATAGTTCTTCTTTCTTGGGATTCTTAGCGTGTGTGTGATTAAATTCAGAGATGAATTTGGTTTTGTAAAGTAAGGCGACGCCATGGAATGATGGGGATAACCAATCAGAAAGAGTGTTCCTATTTAGGTAGCCAATGACATTCAAATGCTTTTGGTTAAAAACTATAGCGGGAAGGGATAACGTTAAGTGCAATTTTAGCTACTCTGAACGAGACGAGAACCTCAGGGCATATGCACGTTGGAGTCTTGTTTGGAAAAGGTAATTAGCAGGAAATATGCATACAATGGGCAGGCAATTGAACAGGTGAATAAGCCTTAAGCGGGAAGTGAGTGGTATCTAGCGTCCCGTTATACAATGGGAAGGTTTCCTACATAATGACCAAATCCAGCTAGCAAAATTTAGAGCTTTATTGGAGTAAAGTCTTTCCACGTTTTGAGTGTTTTATCTCGAGGTGTTCCTTTCCCATGGCACATATATATTGTCCACTAAATTTGAAGTGGTTTTGAATGAGACGCTGACGAATGATAAAGAAATCACGCAGTGAAAGAAAATCGTTCGTCACAGATACACTATAGTGCTGGATTATAACAGCATTCAGACGAAACGTCGGTCGGTCACGGATGCCAATTTGGTTCTTTTAATGCCAATTTTTTACAATGCCTATTAAACAAACAAAAAAAAGTCCTGACTAGACACTAACCATGGAAATGGGATAAGATATTCAAGATTGTTATCCACTTCAACGGGCATTTACTAGAAAATGTTATGCTTCTAAAATGTTGGCAGTTACCTCGACAATTCCGACTTTTCCAGTAATTTGCTTGATATATTTTCCTCAATTAATCTGGCACTGGAACATTGGATGTCGAGACATAATTTCATGTCGGCTTTTGTTGTTGTTGTTGTTGTTGTTGTTGTTGTTGTTTTTTTGTTTTTTTTTGTGTGCACTTTTCTTGTTTTCAGAATGATTATTAGCGATGTAAATCAATGAAGGCACAATGAAATTGAAGGTATTTATTTATTAAAGTTTGTAAATGCGTTCAAGTCATGTGTGGGTGAGATTAATTTGATACTTTTTACTCCCACTTAGAAAAGAATGCTGTGTTCCGTCAAATCAAGGTGACGATAATTCATAATGCGAATGGTTAATATTTACTAGGGCAATACTTTTATTCTCTCTCTCTCTTTCTCTCTCTCTCTCTCTCTCTCTCTCTCTCTCTCTCTCTCTCTCTCTCTCTCTCTCTCTCTGTCTCTCTTCTATATTTCTATATATATATATATATATATATATATATATATATATATATATCGTTTGTTTGTGTGTGTGTGTGTGTGTGTGTGTGTGTGTGTGGACTTGAGGGTGGGAGGGGGCGGGGGGGGGGGGGAATGGTTTCAAATGCATAGCTTTAGTAATTCCGATTTGTATATTTGTATTTTTCTACGTCGGCTTGAATGACACTTTGACCCCAAAAGAAAAGAAAAACGTCGGATTTCTATTCATACTCACCAAAAGATTATTTTCGATGGCCAATAAGATGTCTTTTCAACCTGTATGTTAGGCAATAAAACAAGTGAAAGTATTCTGCAATCGTTGAATAAATGTTTTATTCAACGGGTTCGAAGCATTATTCAACGATTACATTTTTACTAAGAAATGGTAGGGTTTTCCAAAGGGAGGGATAAATGGATTTCTTACATGATACCTAAGAGGTCCATTCCACAAATCAGTTTCTATGGCGGGGTTTTGTGCTTCAAAGTGGGGTTCGAGTCCAACGATAAGTTCAGTGGTTCGAACCTAGTATGCGCCCTATGGCTATCGCTATCAGATGCGCCACTCCGCCTTCACCACAAACGGCTCCCGTTTAATTTAGGAGTATTTAAGAATAGCCTTATTGTTCTTTATAACTGACTGTAATAATACAAGTGTGTCAAGACAATAGTAACACCCAATACACTTAATAACAATTCTATACAAAAGTTTAATTAGATGTCACAGGCAAGGAGAGATAATAAAAGAAAGATAGAATGAAGATTATGGATTATGTATATTACACAAGTTAAATTATTACTCCTGTATTCATTCAATCACAGGAAGAATGGCTTCACTTGAGTTGATCTAATTTATCATTTATTTATCTAATTATTCATTTATTCATTTCTTTAATGTTATGTGTCTCTGGGTTTTGATTTGAGAATGGTATAAGCCCATTTGGCTTATCTTTAATCCAGCCGGCTTGCTTGTTTGGTTTCCTTCTTGGGACGGAACTGTACCAGCAAATTCAAGGGTTGGTTCTGGGTTCCAGGGCTTGTTCTGGTGCCAGGGAATGTTCTGGGCTGACAGGGAATGTTCAGATGCGAGGGAATGCTCTAGTGCCAGGGACTGCTACGGACAGCAACCGACCAGGAGGGAGGGACCATCAATTAAGAGTTTAAACAAAAAGGTCTTAGACCCAATTCTAGTTTATCTTTAGCAACCGTTTCATCTTTGAACGACACATCATAATAGCTTTTATTTGCCGACCAAAGGTAATGAGAAGCAGTAACTCCGTGATAATGGTAATAATCAAAATTATTACCTTTGTATGTCAAACATCAACTGCCAGTTGAACTATCTTACTCTTACATGATGATAAGTTAACAGGGTTATGTCCCTTATATTTTTTAATTTATGATTATGATGTGTGGTAGGGGATTGGCGGTAGATTACAGACATCATTTAATACACAGATTTAATACACCGTAATATCTCATTCCACTTTGAATAAGTTAACCAATAATAAATTACCTTCAGACATGGTTAAAACTTTTTTTCAAGTTTAAAATTTGAGAACTGGTTCGTTTTTCCGTCGATGTTTTAGTGTGTGTGTGTGTGTGTGTGTGTGTGTGTGTGTGTGTGTCATTTGTAAGAGTAATGAACTTTATCAAAATGGTCATGGCGAACAAATATTGGAATAGCCAATAAGAGAGAACGGTATTTTGTAGATGGCCAATGAGGTTCAATTATTTTGCTTGACAACTGGGTAGAAGCCAAACGTAGCGGGAAGCTAGAATAGGAAGGTTTGATAGAAACGCGGACCTTAGGGCATAAACACACCTGGAGTCTTGTTTGGAGAAAGGATAATTAGCAGGAGATATGCAGACAATTGCAGGCAATTGAGCAGGTGGGTGTAGAATAGATAAGTTCTTGGCAGATAACGGAGTGCGAGATATAGCAATCTGTTAACAATGGGCCTTTTTCCGATATCTTGACTATTCCATGCTTATAATATCCCTTAAGCGAAATTTAGAACAGTCTTATATTGGCATTGGCGTAATTGTAGAAGAAATTGTCCATGTTTTAAGTGTTTTTATTCAAGGTGTTAAATTCCATTTGCAAGAATTGTTGTCTACTAAACAATTGAAGGATTTTTAAGCAGACGCGCGAGCGAGTGAAAATCGCCCGTCACAGTTTCCCTCCATCATAACTTAAAAACGGATTGGTGCGGGATAACATTTGTCACAACTCTGCACTAACCTTTCTGTAGGTGATGTGCACAATTTTAATTACCATTGTTGAATAAATAGAAACTTATTTTCTTTTTACTGTTGATAGTTTATTCATGATAGCCGACATAATAAATGCCCAGGAAATGAGGGGATCTATCTCAAGGTATTAAGTTCGAATAATAATGTTGTCTACACAAGGCATACATAAGGACCTAGTAACTACCCCTGGAGACAATAAACCATCCATACAAACCCCGAGAAAGTGGATTCGGTCGAATGGATAATAAGGAAGACGACAGCAGGTCTGGGAAGCCTGTCAATGCTTGTGGTGATGCAGGAATGTCAGTTGTTGAGCAATCCCTGGCTGAAGACAAGCGAAAATCATGCTTTGAGATTGCTAAAGAATTGTTCATGACAATGACGTCTGTTTACCGGATTCTCACCGAAATCCTCGAAAAGAGAAAAATGTTCTCAAAATGGGTTCCCCATATTTTGCTGACACCAGCTGAAAAACATGCTCGTATCAATTTCTTAAGACAATTCATGCGCTCTCTATGACCCTTACCTTCGAAGGCTCTTTAGCGTGAAAGCTAACACCTCCTTTGAGGACCTCTCGCTGGACCATCATATAGCCTGGAATCTGGAATCAAAAAGATTGCGCACCTGCATAAAGATGGGTATTCTGTAATAGTAGAATATCGACACTATGGATGGCCATTAGCTTTGACAAAAGCTCATTTTTTGCCATACTCTGGCTCTCGATATTGATGGACAATATATGCGTCTGGTCGCTAACCCCGATATCGCATTTTCCCCACTAAATATGCATTTGAACGTTCGCTTATTTCTCGACCGTGCCAACAACACGAACGCGGTTAGGCGACCGACCGCTTCGCCATTGGAGAATCTGTTTCCTGGGTATAAAATCATTGAAGAACATAGCTGTGTGGAGCACGCTATGGGCCTGACATCCGGGATGGTTTCGTGACGGTCAACTGGAATTACTCCTTTTGCCCCCGATATGCCTCAAGCTCCCCCACCAACGACAAGGTAGGAGATCCACGAAGGAGATGACGTTAGCAGACTTGATCTTGAACAGTTTAAGATAGAGACGATCCCCTTTGGCTGGAATAACTGTGCATATAAGATACATGTGATAGATTGTCGATGTTGATGAGACTTAAGAAAAGATATTCTTTGTAAAACCTTGTCGAAACAAAAATATGTATATATGATATTGAAATAATATCTGTTCAAATAAATCCATATGTGTTTTTACCCTTTGACTTTTTAAAAATTGGAATTTGATTGCTAAGTCGTTAGAACACTCGTATCATTAACAAAGGTTACGGTCTTGGTGCAGTCGAGACTTTTTTCTGATCCGTCTGTCGACTCCTATCAAAATAAATAGAAACAAATAGTTGATCTGAACGTTTTACACATATTATAGAAAACTGCGACAAACTCCAGCTTTACAGTTCTTACACATTCAAACATTTCGATTAATCGACCAAGGTTAAAAAAGGAGTATCCTCAACAATATCATAGACGCAATGGAAGAAACACTTTAACCCAGACCCTGTATCTCTATGCGTTCATGTTAGTAAACAACTCAAGAACGTACAAAGCTATTGGGGCTGGTTTTACCACTTCAATGAATTAGAATACTGAGTTGCACACACAAAGTAGACAATCCTTGAAGTCTAGGGCCAACTGAAGCATATTTCTTTAAAGGTCTGTGTGATGAGATGTGATATTTTGTGTGCAGCGTCTAATTGTAAATCTGGACAGAAGTGTTGATCCTCCCGACGCGAGAAGTTACAAAATCTGCAAGAAAAGAGGAAGAAAAATAAAAATAAACCAAACAACACTAACAAACTAAAAAAACAAAAACAAAAACAAATAAGGAATAAACAGACAAAAAAACAAAAAAAACAAAAACAAACAAACATAAAATACCCAAAAAAAAATAAAAAATTAAAAAGTATTGTGAATTAACTTGCTGTATGAGTACTTCTCTTTCCGTATGGTCTGTGTCATGTAATACATTCATTTTCAGCTTTCCATCACATAAACTGTAAGATGCATAGTCATTTAAAAAAAATATTCCTGTTTTTGATCAGTTTTAACCCAGAAAAGTTTCTTTTTATAGAAAAAAAGGATAGCAAAGAAACAAAGACGGGATTAGCCTTTAACACTAGTTTTAATATATATTTTAATTTTTTTATCTTCAGGAAATGCAAATCTGAAAAGTTCCCAACTGTGACTTGCGTTCAGGAAAACAAGTTTACAACAATAGTAAGAAAAATGGCGTTTCATGCTTATAATAGCAACGAACTCTCATTGAATTTGATTCCATCGAATTTTCTCCACGGCAATGATAGTAACAATTCTTATTATGACAATGCCGAAGACAACGAAGCTAGTACACCCGACATCAACAACAAAAATGGTGGAAATAATTTCGATCTCTTCTATTTATACATATTTCCCACAGATACTGAATATGATATTCTCACTATATTGAATTATAGTTTAATAATATATGGAGCTGCAATAGTTGCCAGTTTTGGTTTTGTTACAAATATCATTAACATAATGGTTTTTTACCGACAAGGAATAATGGCGGACAGCTGCACTCCCATTTTTCAAAGTCTTGCCATGGCAGATTTTTGTGTCTGTGCGATATCGATACTAAATTACTACTTGAGGGTGGTAATTAGCTTAATATATTCTTTTACTTCTGTCTATTTTATGGGTTTGGAAAACCTATATTCATTGATAGAAGTACCAGTCCCAATGCTATCCCAATTTGTATCATGGGCAACGGCTTTCTTAGCTTTTGAGAGAATGATGAGCGTGTCTTTTCCGTTTCATGTGAAGAGGATTTTCACACCTAAACGATCACTCTTGGTTTCAATTGCTATTTTTTTAACGGTTTTTTTTTTACAATTGAGCGACATGTCTCATGATAAATTGGCATGGTCAAAGAATAACAATTCACAGTTATATTTATATTCAGAAGTTAACGAAGAAAAAAATATTTTTCTTCCAAATTTTTGGTTGGAATTAAACCACTTAAATAGAATCATCTTAGCGCCAACATGTGTCATTCTCCTGGTACTGTTCAACATTATCACCATTTTAAAAATCAACGGTTCGAAAAAATTCCGAAAATCAAAAACTACAACTATGTTGTCTTCGAAAACGAACGAAAATATTTCAAATTCAGAAAAAGACAAGATCAAAATTAAAAAAGAATCCAAATTAACCAGAATGATGATGGTGATTTCTCTAATCTTTATGATTTGCTATTTTCCAAGAACCATACATTCGGCTTTACGAGTAAGTATCATTACCAGGTACAAGTTATGTTCAATTATTTTTGCATCCAGTGCTTCGATTCTTAGAACTTTCAAATAGCTGTCATAATTTCATCATATACTACACAATGAGCTCAAAATTCAAGAAAACGTTTAAATTAATGTGTGTTTGTTGTAGAAAAAAATCAAAATAATTTTTTAAAAAAACAACTCTTTATTCATTCCATAGGGGAAATTTGTCTCTAGGGTCTGTTCCAAGCGAAGACTGGAATAACAACAACCCAGGCGTCAGCCGCAGTGCAGCGCCGCAAATTAAGCTTGGGCGAGATGACTTGTTCAAGGCCACACAGCGCAGCGGCTATTCGAACTCGGTACTTTTCGGGTACGAAGCAAAGCCACGCTGCCCCATTCGATGAATGTAAATGAAATTAAACTGTGTCATTTCAAATGTGACCCATCGCCTTTAAACGGTACTATGTACATTTTTTATAAATGCTGACATTTAGAATTGAATATGACATTTTGGATACTTGGAAAACAGTTCGGATTTGGGGCGAGGCATGTGCGGTTTGGGAGCATGGTTGTACTGTAGCATGCCCCAAATCTGTATGAGAGAGAAAAAAATACGCTGAAAAACTTTTTATATTTATTTTACTGACAAAATATTTATGCAAATGACAAATTTAACTTCTCTGCTTATCATTAAAATCAAAATTATACACTAATGATAGAGAAACATACTTTTACAGAATCGATTTATTATAGTGGTGCAAATTCAAATATTGAGTGAAAAATCGTGTTAGACTACTTGGTTTCAACTTGGAAAAGGAGCCACATTCCTACACGATCGGTCAGCTTCATTCATGACCTCATTTCCAATTACAGTGCATAATGACTGGTACGGATGCCGATTTTTATGTGAAGTTCAAGATCTTCTGATTATTAAGAAAAAAATCAATTCGCCCAGAAAAAGAGAGTTATGAAAATACAGGAAAAGATTGTGACACACTCTGAAGCGTATGGATTTGGGGCGTATACGGATTTGGGGCGACCTACCTTAAGAACGTTTAGAAAATTATTCTACGTCATTGTGCGCTACTTATCTTCAAAAACAGTGTGAAAGTGAATGTGAGCCTCAATTTAATATACGAAAACAGAGAAAATTGACGTTTCGGGTTTCCCCTTTATCAACAAAACCGACGGATGAGATAATGTGGTAGTGGAGTTGTTAAAGAACATTATCTCATTCGTCTGTAGTGTTTCATTCATCCTATTTTGTTGATCTATTTTCGTATATTGAATTGAAGATTACATTCAATTCCACTCTGTTATTTATTTCTTTGAGCTTCAAGCAGCTAAATTTACATGACGCTACTTATTTTTTTTTACGTCGAAAGATTTGTTCAGGCTGTTTCGTTGTATTATTATGGCAAGAGACTAAAGACGTGAAGTCGAAACTTTTCAAAAATAAAGCAATCCACAATGAAGAACAACGATTGAGCTTTGTCGTAATGAATTTTCTTTCACAGTTGATCCTGAATTTCTGATTGAAGAGATTGTGCGGCTATGAGGTCTATTGGTATGATACACGCTTTCGGCTCTTTACTCACATTCATTCTCTCGCGGTTTTCAGGTGTAAAATGAGTACCTGACTGTAAACAGCGTTGTCTCTGTCCGAAAAAAAAAATTGACCTTGCGAAGTCCCAGGTTTGAGAGTTTTTTTTGCCAAGATGAGGGTCATTTATATCGATCAATATTTGACTTACGAGTTTTCTGGCCAAATTTTAAAATATGGGTTTTTCCAGAGTACGGCAGAAGTGTTGTTGGTTTGTTCTGCATGCAAAGTAATGTTAATGATAAGAATAATGATATAAATAATAACAATAATGATAATAATGATAGCAATAATGATATTAATCATAACAATAGTTATATAATAATAACAATAATGATATTAATAATAACAATAATGATATTAATAATAACAATAATGATATAATAATAAGAATAATGGTATTAATAATAACAATAATGATATTGATAATAACAATAATGATATTAATATAACAATAATGATATTAATAATAACAATAATGATATTAATAATAACAATATGATATTAATAATAACAATAATGATGATGATAATAATAATAATAATAAT
>NC_088372.1:15450170-15457670 GCF_034508935.2 Berghia stephanieae | reverse complement strand
ACTGCCCGATTCCCTCAGATCTTGTGGGAGAGCTTTCCAAATTTGTGGCCCAAAACAAGAGAACGCTCTCTCACCAAGTTTTGTATTTGCTTTTGATAGAAGAAGCCCAGAGAAATCAAACGAAAATCTCAACATTCTTGGCTATCCATAACATTGGAGTAACTCAGATAAGTAGTCTGGGGCTGATCCCTCGAGCCAACGATAAAGAAGGACTGTGGCTTTGAATTTAATTCTATTAGTCACTGTTGCCTTGACTGGCCTGGGTGAATGGGGGATTGAATTCATCACAAACCTTCTAAATCAAGTGTATGACACAGGAAAAATGCCAACTGATATGAAACGATCCATTTTATAGCACTACCAAAAAAGCCAGGGGCAGTTGATTGTGAACAACACAGAACTATTAGCCTAATGAGCCACCTCACAAAAATTCTTTTGAAGATAATTTTACTAAGAATAAGAAATAAAATACGACCTGAAATTGGGGAGATGCAATTTGGTTTTGTTGAGGACAAGGGTACCAGAAATGGAATATTCACATTATCAATGCTGATGGAAAGATGTATTGAAGTAAATAAAGATCTGTATATGTGTTTCATCGACTATTCAAAAGCCTTTGATAAAGTACAACACGAAAAACTATTCAAAATTCTATCATCCTTGGACATTGATGGTAAAGATTTAAGAATATTACGGAATTTGTACTGGGAACAAGAAGCAGCAATGCGTGTTGACAACGAGCTAAGCAGTTTTACACCTATTAGAAGAGGAGTTAGGCAGGGGTGTGTTTTGTCTCCAGATTTATTCAACCTCTATAGTGAAATGATATTAAGAGATATCGAACATAAGAAGGGGGTGTGTATTGGAGGAAAGAATGTAACAAATCTGAGGTATGCAGATGATACGGTTCTACTGGCAGAATCTGAACATGAACTACAAGAATTACTGGATGTTGTAGTCAGGAGTAGTGAAAATATGGGACTGGAACTGAATATATCTAAAACAGAATGTATGACGGTATCTAAAAATAATAACCCACCAGCCTGTGTAATAACAAGCAGAGGACAAACAATACAACAAGTTGAATGTTTCAAATATTTAGGCTTCAATGTAACATCCAATGGAAAATCAGATTGTGAAATAAAGAAAAGAAAAGGTATGGCGAAGAATGCATTCAACCAGCTGCATACAATTATGAAAAACAGGAATATTAGCATGAAAACAAAAATCAAAGTCCTGGATTGCTATGTACTGTCTGTGCTGCTATATGGTTGTGAGAGCTGGACCATAAACAAGACCATGGTTAAAAGACTGGAGGCAGTGGAAATGTGGTTTTACAGAAGAATGATGAGGGTGTCATGGATGGAAAGGAAAAGAAATGAAGAAATTTTAGAAATGGCAAACAGAAAAAGATCACTGATAACAAAAATCATCAAACGCCAAATGGAATTTTTAGGACACATTATCCGCCACCCTGGTTTGGAAATACTCGCCTTGACTGGAAAGATGAATGGAAAAAGAATAAGAGGAAGACAAAGAATAACGTATTTGAAAGGGATAAGAACTTGGACAGATGAAGCTGAGAAAGGTGGCGCTGCTTTAATAGAATTGGCAAGAGATAGATCAGCTTGGCGGAAGATGACCTCCGACGTCTGCTTCAGATATGGAACTACATGAGATGAGATGAGTCACTGTTAACCAATGCAGCTTTTCAAAAAAAAAAAAAAAAAAAAAAAAAAAGGGGGGGGGGGGGGGGGCACATTCTCTTTTTCGTTTTAAAAAAAAATACGTCTAGCAGCATGGTTTTGTATGGTCTTCAGTCGTTTAATTTTTGAATCAGAAAGACCAAAATAGGAGCGGATCACAATAATCTTATTTAGAAAATATAAGGGGTGTAACTAGTTTCTTTGTTGCTGCCTCGGAAATTAATGGCCTAATATGAGTTATTTTTCTAAGATCTATAACCAGCCCTTTGCATATTGCGCTTATCTAAAATTCCATAGTCATTTAACAGTCAACAATTGTTCCCGGATTTCTAACTTTTTAAAACAGGACTGATAATATTACCAATCAAATAACTTTCCAAGATTTTTCTATAGAGAGGACATACAAAATATCTCTGTCGTATATCTGGAATTTAGTAATGTAATTATGTCTTTATTGATTACTGTTGTTTTACTGAAGAAGGGTTTTGAGCCCAAAACGTTCCGTGTTTGGTATTTTGCTCTTTTTTGAAGCTGTTATATTCATTTTTGTTTATTACTTTTTACAGTCCAAAACTTCCAGAACGATCTTCAATACTGTAAATTTAGTTTTTGCTTCCTACAAACATAATTTCAGTTTTATCTTTATTTAATTTAAGTCTATTTGCATCCAACCATTCTTTAGTCTAAATTATATAAATTTCACTTTTTGGACAAGAGCTATTGAGAGATTCATTTCTTGTAGAATTATACAACTGAGTGTCATCTGCGTATTTATGAAAACAAAGGTCATTTCTTCAAATATTTTTGAAAGAGGGGCAATATAAATAACATTACGAACAGGCCCAAGGTCTGAGCCCTGGGGGACTCCATACTTCAGATGATACTCATGTGACCTTACATCTTTCGTAATTACTATTTGTTTTCAGTTAGATAAATAGGATGAAAACCAAATTAAAGCTGAACAAAAGTAATTTCAAGACATCTTAAAAAGTATTTCATGGTGTATTGTGTCAAAATCAGTCGAAAGCTCTATACTCACTTTCTTTCGGAATACTAATAATATCGCCAAATAGGCTTCATGTCTCGGCCTCCATGTTAAGAGTTGCTGTTGGCAATGCCCCACTTGTCAAGAACTACTTTGAGCACGTTTAGTGGATATTGCGCTATGTAAATGCTATTTTTAAATCATCTCAATTAATTGTACTGCAAAACTAGCACAATTATATCACGGAGAAATAAATCTACCCCCCCCCCCCCGCCGCCATTATTTAACTAGTTAACTGCCGCACGCTGGAAAGACGCATATCTAAAGAATTTGGCCAGAGAACCCGTCCTTCAAATATCGATCGATTTAAATGACCCTCAATTTGGCAAATAATCTAAAGTCTGGAACTTCCGAGTCTCAAGGTTGAGAGTATTTTTTTTCTTTTGCCAAGAAGAGGCTCGTATCGATCAATATTTGAAGGACAAGTTTTCTGGTCAAGTTTTTAAATACGTGTTTTTTTTTCCACGGTACGACAGTTACGTGGTTTATCATTGTTTTTTCTGATCTTGAATAATGTCAATATTTCACTCTTTTGTATTGTCAAATTTCAATTTCTGTCCACAAGCTTGGCATTTCTGTTCTAAAACTAATTGTGATAAACTTGAAAAGATACAAGAAAGAGCACTGCGTTTTATTTATGAAGATGACAAAAAATCCTACGACCAATTAATTTCAAAGGCCAAAGCCCCCTCCCTACAAATAAAACGAATGAGAACAATTGCTTTGGAAACGTTAAAAATTTTATACAAAATTGCTCCTCCTTGTCTATCCGATATGGTCATTTTGAAAAATAACAGATACAATTTTAGATATTCAAACCTCCTTGATATTCCAAGGGTCAGAACAACGTCTTATGGCAAAAGATCTTTCAGATATTCTGCTGCTGTGCTTTGGAATGAACTGATTAATTAAGTTATTAATCTAACCGTACACACACACACACACACAAACACACACACACACACACACACACATATATATATATATATATATATATATATATATAGATATATAATGAAGTTACTTTTCTTAGTATGTCATGGAATCTTGATGAGGGAATGTTTTTAAGGGAAATGTATAACTATGTATTTTTATGCACTATGTGTTAAAACATATGTCGGTCAAAGGCTTCTATTTGCCAGACTACATTAACTATGAAACATTTTTAAAATGCCGACAATAAATAAATATTTGAATTGAAATTGAATGGAATAAATCGCACTACTATAGCAACAACATTGTATTATGTTTCTCTTTCATTTTTAAAGTTGAGTTCTAATCCAGCAATCATGGGCTTATATCCCGTTACATCTTGCACATTTGACCTGCTGGCCTCTTTGGCCAATAATATTATAGCTGTGGATGTCTCAACTTTTTATTTATCTTTTTTTGTTTCAACGAAAGGAAGCGAAACAATTGGATCAATGTTTTCTCGTTAGTAATTTACGGGATATTAGATCATTATTTTAAAATCATTGCTCGAATCGTTTATTAAACCAAAAAGAAGTTTGATACGAACATTGCCTAACCGCACATGATGACAATGCCCTCCCTCGCGTTGAAAAAAGAGCTTAAAGTGTAAAGGCGAATTCAGGCTCTGGACAAGGAGTGGTTTAGAAAGGAGGTTCGCCTTGGATTTAAAGCCCCCGCTAGTGGGGGCCATTGGTTGGATAATGATTTCAAGCAAAACTACCACTATTTTGTCTTGGTACAATTTCCTTGAATGCGCAATAATTCTGTATTTGTATGGTTTGCGCTGAAGAAACCAATGGTCTGGTTGTATTTCAGCGGCGTCCTCATGGGCGCGGGCCCATGTCAGTCGGGCCTTGATTCTGTTCTTTTAATTTCGGTACTTTATAATAGATTGGTTAATTGGCGACCATAAGTTTTACATAATATTTCTTATGTCTTGAATGATATGAAAATATATAAAAAGTAGTGAGCTATCAAAAATTGTACAGGAAAGTATGAACTATTTTCTATGACGCCCTCTTACAAACTGAGTGATTGGGTTTGTTATCTTTTTTTAAATCGAAAGTACGAATCTGATTTCAATACCTTTTAATAACTATGGCTAATTTATCGAACCAAAATCTTTGAAAAGTGGTAAGTGCCACTAATAATTGCGCATTGATTATTTAAGGCATATTTAGAATTAACATCCGGCTGTAGTTCCTGCAGACGATTGTTGGACCCATTATCGTGCTTGCTCTGTCGAGTCGCACAGATATCATGGTGATCAGAATCAGACTCCGACATCCTGATTCGGATTACTGTTCCTTATTTTATTATCAATTAGGGCCTGTGGCTTTATATATATATATATATATATATATATATATATATATATATATATATATATATATATTATATATATATGTGTGTGTTAACTGATAAATATTCACTTTATTGTATTAGTCTAGTGTATAAGTATAGATAGAGGGCCCCTTTGCTCGTCACGTCAACTTCACAACTTGAACTTGAACAGTCCTTTCTATTTCTACTACACAGTTGCTAGTTAGTGGGTCTGATATTACCATATCATATTCATATATGATGGAACTTGGACTCTGACTCTGAATATATATTTATGCCCGTTACATGGATCTGGTGTTGCTGATCTGACTATCGGGCCTAGTAACTAAGACTCTGAATATATGGTTTCGCCTCATTGATCTGAGATGTTACTGTTACAATTACACTCACTCACTCTATTACTATTATCTCTCTGACTATGGAAAGGAATTATGGATCTGATGCTACTCCATTGACTGAAAGGAATGAACTAGTAGTCTGAATATATAGTTTTGTCTCATTGATCTGAGATGTAACTCTATTAATCAACTCTATGACTATGGAAGGGAACTATGGATCCGATTCTGATGTTCTTCACTGACTGTAAGGAATGAACTATAGTAGTCAGATTTTATATGAATGGCGCATGTTTTTCTAGTTTTTCTCAGACGTCCCTCTATCAAAAGTTGTAAAACTTTGTGTAAACCTCAGAATCAATTTCTCTTAACTGAATAAAGATTTTGATCCGTATAGAATTGTGATGCCATATCACCAAAAAAATTTTTCTTCACGACCTATAAAAATCCACTTTAAAGTCGCTGTCATAAAATTAGAGATTTTACACTGCTAAATATGTAAACAGTTTCGCACCACAAAGTAGGAGGAATTCAAAAAAATATTGTGACACAGTAGAGTTCCGGCTAGTGGTTATGAGTTCACATACTTGACGTCTATTTTCCGAATAAAAGCAAAACACATGAAATGTTATAAAGTAACAACGTATGTAATTTGCATCCAATTTTGACTTTATAATTTATTGCTTTTTATTTACATCACGTCGCAATTACCGAAGACTGATATGAATCTCTCGCTTTAACTCATTTGAACTAATGATTAAATACTCAAAATTGTCAAATTACCATTGAATGTTTAAAAATTGTATCTATGCATGAACGTTTCACACAGCATTTAAAGTTTTCTTTTAAACCTATAAGCTCTTAAACAATACGAAATGATACGGAATCTCTATCGGTTCCTCTCTCGTTAAGCTGCGGAAAGAAGTCTACTTGTAGCTATCGATAAGCCATTAAAGAGAACAGCTATGGAATTGGAATTTCACAATCAACTCTGAGTTTTGCATGTTATTGTTGTTACGTTGTTGTTGAAAACATGCACATTTTGTGGAAACACTGTATCATAAATTGACGAATTTCTACTTTTGACTGGTCTACATTAAATTTATGTAATCCTCTTTGGCATAAATACCAAGCTATTTCTTAAAAATTTGAACTCAAAATAATGTTGGAAGTGCGTAATGTTCACTTTTATTTGTATTCATCAAAAACGTATATTGATTGTTATAAAATGTAAACTTGTCTGTCGTTCCTTCATATTCAGATTCTGTACGAACATCATATAAGTTTCAATTAACTGAACATTCCATTTTAACAAATTCTTTCAAAATGGATAAGCGGAAAATCATAATTTCGACACTATAGATCATTTTTGAGTTCCGATCCTTACCAGTTATCGATTTTGATATAGCTGTAATAAGCGAAATACTTCCCTATTGTTTTTTTTTAATTCGTTAAAAATATTTTTATTAAGACAAAATGATCCAGAGATTCATACAAATTTTTGCAGCTGTACATCGTGAACAGCTAGTTGAGAAAAAAAAAGAAGAAAAAGACCCTCCCCTTATTAATCCGAATATTGTACTCTGAATATATTATAGTTCTGTCTCATTGATCTGATATGTTACTTTATTAATTAACTCTATGAATATGGAATGGAATGGAACTATGAATTTGATGCCACTCCATTGACTAAATTGAATGAAACAGTACTCTGAATGTTTTTCCTCACATGAGGTTTTGCCTCTTGTGGGTCTGATGCTCATGGACGTGATTTGTTAGAAAATTCAAGATGGGGAAAATTGTGGTGTTGCGAATTGCAATGGTCACTACAATAAAGCCAACAAATGTTGTGTGTTCAGATTGCCTATAAAGAGGAACCAGACCGGTAAACATGGTTAAACAAACTCTCTCCTCGTGATGATATTGAGCCACATCCGACAAAATTTGTTATTTATGAAAGACATTGGTCTGCAGGTGTTCCAATGAAAACTCTACCTGGCAGACCGATCGTCCCTTATAGGGATGAAATCGTGTTCAAAAAATTAAAAAATGAATAAATTCGAGAGATCCTAATTACAACTACTATGTAGTGCATCCC
>NC_088372.1:15370170-15442670 GCF_034508935.2 Berghia stephanieae | reverse complement strand
CGTCGCATGTACCTCAATCTTCATTCATTTTTAAAAATTCAATTTTAAGCAACCTGTTTATCATGCCATAATATGAGTGATGCATATATGTATTTATGTATGTATATTATGTTATGTTATGTTACCAAAACGGAATGCATGGTAATACAGAAAAACCCCGAAAACAACAACACCTGCAATATAACGATTCACGGCGAGCAACTTACCAACGTAGAAAGTTTTAAATACCTAGGTTCAATAGTGACAACAGATGGAAGATGTAACCGAGACATACGAGCAAGAATAACTCAAGCCAAACAGGCCTTCATGGACCTGGGAAACATTTTGAAAAACAAACAGATGTCGTTCGGGATTAGATTCCGAGTCTTGAAGTGCTACGTGTGGCCAATCTTGTTATACGGATGCGAAAGCTGGACTACAAATGCAGAAACACAAAAGAACATTGAAGCTTTTGAAATGTGGTGCTTGAGAAGGATGCAGAGAATATCGTATACTGCACACAAAA
This sequence comes from Berghia stephanieae, assembly GCF_034508935.2. Taxonomy (NCBI): domain Eukaryota; kingdom Metazoa; phylum Mollusca; class Gastropoda; order Nudibranchia; family Aeolidiidae; genus Berghia; species Berghia stephanieae. The sequence continues at coordinate 15,442,165 of NC_088372.1, read as the reverse complement.
CGAACGAAGAAGTGATAAAACAAACATACCAACAAAGGAAACAAATGCCCTTAATAGTGGATCGACAACTATCCTTTTTCGGACACATAGTAAGGAAAGATAAGAATGAATACCTGGCAAGTTGTGGAAAAATACCTGGTAAACGCGCCCGGGGGAGACAAAGAAAAACACTCATAGACCAACTGAAGGGCTTCACCAGCCTAACAATCCAAGAGCTATTTGAAAAGGCAAGAGACAGGGAGGAATGGAGAGAGATAATTCATGCAGTATCCGAAGCCTGGATCAGGCATGGAACCTAGAAGAAGAAGAAGATTATGTTATGGGTGGAGAGATAGATGGATAAATGGATTGATTTATTTACCCTCTCGCAAATAACTTTTTACCAAAGTAAATGGACCCAGTTGCACAATCAATGCTGATTGGACATTCTAGTTAACTCATCATAACATATTAATTTAGTGTTGTCCAGCTCAGAGCCAATTTCCAAAGCCATGTCTTTGTCTTTTTGTAACAAACGACAAAAATATTTTTTTTTCCAAATTACTTGCATCAATCTGGTTTTGTGTTGGAAGTACACTTCTTTGCAGGTCGGATAACCACAAATTAACATTGTATGATCGATGTAATGAAAGACTCTCAAACACATGCAAATTAATGTCCATTATAAAAATGTTGAACCAAGCTCATAATTTGAGTTCGGCTATACAAAATGTACCTCACGGGTAAGAAAAGCTGTCCCATACAAATATATGATCTTTCTTATTTGTCAATGTTTTAGGTCAGAATTAGGAGACCTCCAAACAGGGATTAATTATTTTGAGCCATCCGGTATATATATATATATATATATATATATATATATATATATATATATATATATATATATATATATATTGACAGAAATTGTATGAAGAAAACTAAGTATAAAGTTAAAATAATCAGAATTACAAAATCTTAAGTGTTTTGAAATTTCAAAACAGAGTTAACAGTCTTTATTATGTGCGACTATGTGGCCTTATGGTATGACTCTCGCCTTCGGATCGGAAGGTACAGTGTTCGAGTCCCGCTTTGAGCGACGCATAATATTCAATAATTGTATAAGGCTCTTCACTCACAAGCACTCAGGTATATTATGAGTACATGGTCTTTAACAGCTGTCATGTCTCATGTTAAGTGTGGCTGTTGGCTTGGGATCCCTTTTAAAGCGGTTTGAGAACGCTTAGTGAATATTGTTCTATAAAAATTGCTCCTAGTGTTTTTTTTTGTTTGTTTGTTGTTTTTATTTTGTTTTTTTGTTTTTGTGGAGGCATTTAATTTAACCCATTTTTTTATAATTCATTTAAATACTTTTTGAGACGAATGCTCCATTTGTTTTTCTCCAGCTTGTCAGACATGTCCCAGATCATACACTGCCATCGATGGAGGATGTTATCGTGTCTTTAACGACTCACATCCTTGGGAAAGAGCTAGAGGACGGTGTCAGTTGGAAGGGGGTGATCTCGCTGCTGTCCCAAATGATAAGACTCACAATGTACTCGCAGGTATGATGGGTGCTTAGAACATGGTTACTCACTCAACGTGGTTCGATGGTTCAGCGGTACGGTGTCTTATTTCGTCACCAATGTCAAGCAATGTCGAGCGTGGTCAGTGGTGGATGGGTGACAGTAGAACCTTCCGATCTCTAGATTTTGTTCATGAAGACGCTCTTTACACACATTACCCCGCTCGATTCATGTGTAAATGAATACCTGGTTATATGCAGTGACAAATATTGTAGCAGTCTTGATTCAAAAAGGCCGACTAGCAGGCGACTACCTCTGTATGAAATTATATATGGTCTGCTTAGGGAATAAATGAAACATTGCGAAGCGCATTAAACACGGTAACTTCGTGGAATGAATGCCAATAATTATCTACTTATTAATTGTCGAGTCGTATAAAAGGATTCTACAGAGGACTATTGTCACTCCGTGTTAGGACCAGCCTCTCCTTGCTGTTTATCCATGGAGCGTCTTGAGGCTGCCTCATTGTCATTTGACATCAGCCATCTAAAGGGCACTAGGGACGTTGGGATTTTCACCCGTGACGATCTGGGTTCAGACATGTGTTAAGAAAATCGTAGGGAAATCCCTACGAATTTGACTAAAGACAGGAGGACAGACATGTGGACGGTCGTTTGCTCGCAAATCCGGCAGCCCTTAATGGAGTTCAATTTTTGACAAAGCAATAGGATTCAATAGTCGTAGCGTCACTTCCTTCCTAATGACGCATGGTAACTTAGTAACACTGGCTCTAAACTATCGGTGCAATGGCGGACGCCCTTATGAAATATTTCTCCAACGAGCATAAAAGTGTATCCAGAGGAGAAAAACATTATAAATATGATCTTGTTTTGACTTTTATACATTCTGATCACAAGACATATGAAAGGTTCTAGCCAGCTTAAAGAATATAAAGTAATGAAGAAGAAAACGAAGAAGAAGAAGAAGAAGAAGAAGAAGAAGAAGAAGAAGAAGAAGAAGAAGAAGAAGAAGAAGAAGAAGAAGAAGAAGAAGAAGAAGAAGAAGAAGAAGAAGAAGAAAGAAGAAGAGAAGAAGAAGAAGAAGAGAGAAGAAGAAGAAGAGAAGAAGAAGAAGAAGAAGAAGAAGAAGAAGAAGAAGAAGAAGAAGAAGAAGAGAAGAAGAAAATCATGAGCCCCATTTTGTCAAAAACCTCTGAAACCTGGAAAAGCCCGATGTCCCAATTTAGAGAGTTTTGCCAAGATGAGGGTAACTTTAATCGATCGATATTTGAAGGACGAGTTTTCTGGCCAAATCTGTAACTACTCGTACGACAGTTACTGGATATGTCCATCCCATCCAAATTATTCTTTCACACGATCGTCTTCAACAAGCCATTGTCTTCCATTCTCTTATAATATAATATATTAAAATTATATAATATAATAATATCAAAATGTAATTGCTTTCAAACAACCTTGTGTATGGCCGACAGCTTGATTAGTATATAATAATGTAATTTGTTTCAAACAATTGAGTCCACTGAGTATAACGAGTGCGTTTCATTTCATAACTAGAACATGCATTATTCTATTAGACACGCATAAAGACAATAGGCTCTTTCAAACGAATTCGAGCGAATAATAGATCATGTTTGTTTATTTATGCTCTAATCATTGTTCCAATGAACAAGCAATTTGGAGATCGAAAGTGTGTTTATGAAAATGTGACAAATAAAGCAGAAAGTAAAATATAAGTTAAAAAATCCTTCTCCCCCCTCCCACCCCCAATAAAAGCCCGACAGCCTGCCAGGACTTGGGGTCAAATTCAGTCCTCCTGGTTGCCGGTGCAAATTGAAAAACTATCAAAAGATCACAACCAAGGCCCGATGTGCAAGTTAAAGATGAAAAAAAATTATATTTGAAAGTGATAAGATCATGACCAGATGGATGGATAAGGTAGAAACTCTATTCGGTTATGATAGAGGAAATAATCCAGTACAAATGTTTATGCAGAGGAAGTAGAAAATCATACTGATGACATATCTTCAGAAATGCTTAAAGCTCTGGACTTTGGGACACTGACAGATTTATGTGTGACGATTCGGGCCGCTCCCGGAGAGTCGGTAGAGCCAGATAGCCCGAAATATCAACAAACGAAAAGAAAAGACTAAGACGATAGAAAGAGGAAACTCGTCGATTAGTTCCCTTGGAGTGGAAGATCGGCCACTGTACTGGGCCTAAGCCTGATCAGAAGGACGAGAAAGAAGGAGAAAGTCCATGTTTCACGGCCAGCCAATCGAATGAAAAATAAATGGAGATCAAGTTTTCGAACATGATACATTTATTACGGAACTAATTGCATTACATATAACACAAAAAGAAACAATACAACTCTACTTATTCATTCATCCTTTCTCCTGACATCCTCGAATAAGGAACACCACAATAATAAAATGATACAATAAATGACAGCTGGAAAACGGTATTCTGTTCAGCTGGACGAAACTTACAAGAACTCGTTATGGTTTCCCGCGTTTCGCTCATATATCGCCAGATTCGAACCCTGATTGGCTATAAGAGGCGTTCAAAATGCCTAGAAACCCGGGAGTCGTAACTTTCTGGGTAGAGCGCAATGTGGTGGAGACGTGTCTTCAAATTCTTGAAGCAAAACTGCCCCGACTCCCAGATCGAATGCAACCCATTCCAATATGAAATTTTACTATAACCAGGACTCCTGTGTATTGGGCGATTCCCAGGAATAGTTTAAGGGCAGTAAATGCATTGTTACACTCCTCCACCCCCCCCCCCCCCGAACACCAGTAGATGTGTCACCGGTGCAGATGTGGAGGAGTGGTGGGGACAAAACGGGCGATAGTAGCCAACCATTCCGAAAACCGCATCAATTTTCGTCTTTTCTAGGCAAATGGAAATCCATCATAGGTGAAATCTAGGCTGGTTTGGTCTGACGAGTCCATTACGAGTTCATTTCCCTGATAGGTCACAGTTTCACACCGATTGTCGATTTTGTCCATATTAATGCGATGCTTTTCATCCAGTATTTTGAAAACGGCCTCGAGATGTGCCGGTGATCCTCCCATGTATAAAAAAGACGACGATGTCATCTATTCAAACCACTGCGAAATTATCTAGTCCACGACTATCCCATGTTTATACTGTTCTTGAAATCAATGACTGTTGGCGAATTGATATATTGTATCTGTAATAAATATTTAAAATTACATCACCTCGAGTGAACGTTATTCTTGAATAATAATAATAATAATAATAATAATAATAATAATAATAATAATAATATATAATAATAATAATAATAAGTAAATAATAATAATAATTATAGTAAAATAATAATAATAATAATGATAATGACAATATAATAATATACTATTATATACTATTATATTATATTATTATATATATTATTATATATAATTATTATATTATTATTATAAATATATAATATAATTACTACTATATAATATATACTATACATATATACATAATAAATAATAATAATATAATAATATATAATAATGAATAATATAATAATGATGATGAGATGATGATGATGATGATGATGATGATGATGATGATGATGATGATGATGAATGAGATGATGAATGATGATGATGAATGATGATGATGATGATGATGATGAACGATGATGATGATACTAATAAAAATAATAATAAACTTCCTCCTCCTCTTCCTCCTTCTCCTCCTTCCCTACCTCTCCCACTTTTATGGTACCGGATGATTTGCTACTCGACATTCTACAAGAAGATTGTTGTTCTAGGTCCTTCTGATTTTGCTGCCTTCGTCTGATCGACCATAAAATCCTTGTTGATTTATTTCAAAACTGTTTTGGAATTAAAGGAACGCATTAAACTGATTGCAATCTTATCTGCCATTTCGCACACAGGGAGTGAGAATAAAAGAAGATACATGTAGGCATGAAACCTCAAAAATGGAGCCCCGCAAGGTTCTGTATTAGGTACCCATCCTCCTAGAGATCATTTTAAGAAAATATAACATCAATTACCATCTATACAAAAACGAAACACAAATATATATTTCATGTGAGCAAACTGATCTAAGTCAAACGCTACTTACCATCGAAAAGTGCGTACATGATATAAAAAATTGGATAAACAACAAATAAATTAATGTTGAATGATGAAATGACTGAAATCGTCATTTTAGGTCATCCCAATATTACAAATACAACTGGAAATATCAAATATAATATATTATAAATGGCCCGATTGTACAAAATGCATCCGTTGTTAAAACTCTATGCATCCTTTTTGGCTGAGAATATGACATTAGACCGGCACATAAAATATCTTTCTCAATGCCTAAATTTCGAACTTAACAGAATAGGTAAAATTAGAAACTACATAAATACAAATGTGACGACAACCTTGATTACATCATTGGTTCCTTCAAAACTTGAGTAATGTAACTCTCTCTCTCTCTCTCTCTCTCTCTCTCTCTCTCTCTCTCTCTCTCTCTCTCTCTCTCTCTCTCTCTCTCTCTCTCTATTTTTTTAAACCTCACCAGCGAGAGAATACTCAGGATGAAAAGAATTGAAAACAATGTGCAAGTATTCGTCTTTAAGCTCACAAGACCATTATGCGTCAACTCTGCTAAAAAGCTTCATTGGCTCCCAGTTAAGGAGCGAATATTGCACACAGTTCTGATATCGTGTTTTAAATGCCATCAAACATTATCATACAACTTATCTTTATGAATAAATTGAGAGTTATAAACACCAACCCGATCTCTTCGCTCGTCATCCGATGGAAAATTGATTGTCACCCAAGGAAAGAACTCTTACGTGTCATGTGGAGGACGATCATTTTCTAGAATAATCATCCCCACCCTTCTGCCTCAAACTTCCAGAAGAACTATGGCATTCTTCATCGACGGATACGTTGAAAAAGGATCTTAATATTAATACTTTCTTATTTTCCAAAGCGCTCTGACCACTTCCTCGTGATATGTAAGAGCGCTCAACAACTGTGATTAATAATAATAATAATAATAATAATAATAATAATAATAATAATAATAATAATAATAATAATAATAAAATAATAATAATAATAATAATAATAATAATAATATGATAATAATAATAATAATAATAATAAAAATATAATAATAATAATAATAATAATAATAATAATAATTTAATAATAATAATTATTATTATTATTATTATTATATTATTATTATTATTATTATTATTATTATTATTATTATTATTATTATTATTACTATTACTATTATCATTATTATTATTTTAACAAACTCAAGTTTGTAATTTAAACTCGTTCATTGAATATAATCAATTAAAAATTGAAATTTAATTTTTCAAGCATACGAATTCAAAGCGAGTTGCCATATTATTCCTTATCATGTCCTTTAGATTCAAAATGAAAAAGATCGATGAGGAATTTGTGACGCACGTTTTACAACAATAAATTAAAACCTTTGTCTAATCCAATTTCAATTATCGCGGTGTCTAATTAAATTATTTGTTCCCAAGGCGTTGGATCGTAGAGGAATTTAAAAAAAATAAATATGAAATTAAAAAAAGAAAAAACAAGAGAGAAATAAGGATAAATTATATACTTTACAAGGAACGTTTACGCCGCATACCCACTTTTCAGCCAAATACGAATAAAAAATAATACGCATAGGTGATTCTGTGGTCAGTAAAAACTAATGTGCAAAAGTGAATAATAGAAAAGGAGCAAAATACGAGTACTATCTGGATCTAACGTGGGTGAGGAAGAGGAGGAGGAGAAGGAGGAGGAGGAGGAGGAGGAGGAGGAGGAGGTGGGGGTAGAGGAGAGGAGGAGGAGGAGGAGGAGGGGGTAGAGGTGGTGGAAGTGGAAGAGGAGGAAGTGAAGACGGGAAGATCAGAGTTTTAATTTTCGACTTCAGATAATTACTACTTGTAAACTTTGTAATCTCTATTTCTTCACAGGTTTACTTGATTCAAATTTCCAATATTGGTTTGGATTGAAAGGAGAGGTAAAAGAGTGGAGTTGGACGACTTGGGTGGATGGTCAGGACTTTGTAAGTCTAACCATGTCAAAATAATGAACATATATATATATATATATATATATATATATATATATATATATATATATATATATATATATATATAAGTGTTTGTGGGCACTTGTAGGTACGAGAGTGCTCGATAACGTTGGTTAGAGCCAATATAAAATATAAATGGAGTCACTCACTTGTAGCCGAAACACATGTTTCTGTGAACTCCACGTCGTCAGTCGGCATATTAAGTCCGTAGAATGATTTTATTCCATTCGGGGGCTCGATGTTGATTTTCTTGAGTCCTTACTTCCGTTGTATTGTTGATTTAGCCGTGATTAGTGTTGTTGTGTAGTGACATGTTGTAGTGTACTCTCATTGAGTGTATGGGTATGTGCGTCTGTGTGTGTGTGTGTATGTGTGTGTGGTTTGTGTGGTGTATACATGTGTGTGTTTGATGAGCTGTGGAATGTGGTTGTGGTTATTTATACTTTTGTGTTTTGAGTTTGAATTTATTAGAGTGCCTGCACATTAGTTCTGATCTTTTGTTTAAGGTGTTGTTGTCAATTAATAGAACAAAAGATCAGAACTAATGACATAATATAATATATATTATATATATATATATATATATATATATATATATATATATATATATATATATATATATATATATATATATATAAGCTATCTGACATTGTTTTTGGCGATACAATTAATAGTGTCGGCAAAAAAAAATGTGAGTGACTTTATTTGTTTTTAAATGCTCTAACCAAAACCAACATTATCGAGCGGAGGAAGACTTTCGAAGCTGGGGTGACGAAATGAATTTGGAGGTGTAGCCAAAAGCTACTACTACTATCGAGCATAAATATATATTAATTTTTCAGTCCTCGCCCCATAGTGAGTATGGACCACCGAAGAAACTTTTCCATCCTCTTCTGTCGTTGGCTAGTCTTTATATCTCTTGTCAGCGCATCCCAGACCTATCCAGCTCTGCAGAAGGTCTCTCCTACACATTGACCATGGTCTTCCTTTATTTTCCTCTTTCCGGAAGGATTCCATTGCAGGGTTGTCCTTGTGATATTGTTCTTTGGTTTCCTCAATGTGTGTCCTATCCATCTCCATTTTCTTTTAGCGGCTTCTTGTCCTGCTTTTCTCCACACTTCTTGGTTTTTAATTTTGCCAATCCATTTTATTTTCAGTATTTTGCGAAGACATCTATTGACAAATGCTTAGAGGAGTTGAAGGATGGACTTCGTGGTTTTCCAATTTTCAGAGCCATACAGGAGGAGAGACTTGGCATTTGAATTGGATATTAATATAATTAATCCATCACTTAAAATCCAGAGATACTGCTGAACAATTTTTGGCACGTTTGCCCACAAGAAAAAAAACTTTTACTTGTGGACATCTGTGCCAAACATGTATGTCTCTGCCCTCTGCCCTCTACCGTCTGTCTTGATTCTAAGCGATGTAATAATGTTTTATTGATTTTGTCATCGTCTGGAGAAGGGTTTTGATCCCAACACGTTCCACGTTTGGAATTTGTTCTTTTTCGAAGATGTTATATTCATTTTTGTTCATTCGTTTTTACATCTTGCAGTGATTGGGCAACAAAATCTAATAAATTGAGAGGAAAGAATTTTGTGTTAATGTCACAATGAATTGTTAATTTATCGCTTAGCTGTTCAGAAATAGGGATGAGCTCTAGCTCGGTAGATTTTAGGACACTAAAGAATAAATTCATATTTTGAATTTTTTAGAGTAAAAATATCTATTAATGGTTTATTATCATCTTTTATCGTTATTCTTACATTCTAGTTGAATTTGAAGTTTCCATATGTATTTAGAATAAAGACATGTTGTGGCCAACTCAAGCAAACGACGCCTCGAATCAAAGATATTGTGCATCCTTATCCTACGACCATTCCAAAATTCTAGGGGATTTCGAGTGCCACTATAAACGTCATTACATTTGTGAGCAAACTGGTGAGTATTTGAAATTTCTACTTCTTCAACACAATATTATGAATTTCTGACTCACCACCATAAAACAGTGTTATGTAGTGGATGAAGTGGCCGAGTGATTGCACTGTGAATCGAAAGGTCGCGGGTTCAAGCCCCGCTTCAGGAACTTTCGTTTTTTCCCTTGAGCAAGATTACTAACCCCCAATTTGCTCACTTGGACAACATGGGTGATTCCTGTTGACATCAGATATCTGATTTGATGAATTATCTATATTCCTTCGTGGAATGCTTAGGCGATGATATCTTATGATGTCTTTTCGGAAGGGCATACTTTTTTAAATATTGGGATGGCCTAGGTTCTAAAAATCGAATTCATAGTCAAATAAAATATGAAACTTTAAACAATTGAACCGACATGTATATATATGCAGGTCTGACATCCGAACCCACTTATGGGGTTAGTTTAACATTGTTGTAATTGATGATATTTTGCGTCATTTAAAAAAATATTTCTATTACAACAATGAGTCCATAAGGAATTGGGTTATCAGACCTGCAAATAGGTGCACGTGTAATTGAACCCATAGTTTACTTAATCCCAATAAATCAAGGATAACATCATATTACCCTAATCACAGCGTGCTATTTTAATTTTACATAATCAATTTTAACTCGGTAATCACAGATATGCAAAGACGTTATAATATTATATGGAACGTCGTTACATTACATGACTGCGGTAATAAGTCAGAAACAGATCTGTACTTACGCCGCGTTTCGTGAAATTTTTAGTCTGTTCGCCAGCCATTTTTTAAAGCTCCGAAGAAGCTCCGAAAACCCGTACCAAATTTAATTCGCATTACAAATAAATCTATGAGCGAGAGGATGTTCACCGACTTGACATAGTCTGATCTAGATATATTGCAAGAATGTAATTAAACGACAGTTGGTGGTGTTGACAAAAATGAAATGAAATCAAGATTGTTTGAAAGCAATATGTATCGCAATACTTTTTATCTTTTTGCCAACTTAGATGAAAAAGTTGATGTTTGTTTTTTGTGAAAGTGGTGATATTTGTAATGAAAAAACAAATCAACCTCATCTTAAGCGAGCGCAAAATTACATTAAAAATCAGAGAAATTCATAATTCAGCATCAGCTATTGAGTTGTTGAGTTAACCGATACCAACAGGGCACGTAAACCTAAGCTTTTATATAGGGTAATATCGACTAAACGTGCTCAAAGCGCTTTGCAAAGGGTCCTTGACCAACAACAATATTATGTAACAGATAGAACGAGACATGACGCCTGCTAGGCGATATTACAACTTTTTCAAACAGAGACGGCCAGGCACTCATTTTACACATTGTAGTAGCAGTGAAAGTAATGATAGAAGTACAGCTAATATATTAGATTCCCCCTTATTTCAGAAGGAAATACTACTAAACAAGAACGAGATTCTGAACCTGATTAACCTTTATTTTCCAAACTGGATTACTATAATGCTTTGTTGTTTGGTGTCTCGGAAAATAAGACCAAACGGCTGCAGACGGTCTAAAATAATGCGCCAGATTGGTCTTTCGAAGGCGAAGGTTTGATTCGGCCACACCTCTCCTTCGAAGCTTCAACTGGTTCCTGTTGAGAGAAGGGTCAAATTTCAAGCATGTATCCTAGTTTATCGTTGTCTAGAAAACACTGCCCCTTCCTACCTCGCAGAACTCCTAAAGAAATTAACAAACAATTTCAAATTGAAAATTGGACTCATAAACGCACAGTCTTGTCGCAATAAATCTATTGAAATTAAAGATCTAATCACCGATCACAACATCGAGATACTATGTGTCGTAGAATCATGGCTTAACGAACACGGCGATGAAACAAGAATTAATGAACTTGCGAACCTGGATTTAAAAGTTGCTCTTTTCCACGCAAAGAACGCAGAGAAGGTGGTATTGTGATCGTTCATAGAAACACGTTAATTCTTGAGATTAAGTGCAAAACAACATCCCATCTTCATAGATCATTTGAATCAGTTGAAATATCCGTAATATGTCATGAAAGAACAACGAAAATTATCGCATTATACAGACCACCTCACAACTCAAAAAATAAGATCAGCACGTCTGATTTCATCGACAAATTCAACAAAATGGGAACTATGTATGCCACTGAAAACAACAAAAACAACGAATTTGTCATTTTTGGCGACTTTAATATCCACTATGATCGCAAAACTACTGAAACTGAGAAAATAAAATCAATTTTTGGTGAGCATACTCTGACACAGTATGTTCATGAGACCACCCATCGACAAGGCCACATTTTGGACTGGGTAGTATATAACCAACCAAAACATTATCCAAACAACACCAGTAGTCGTCGACGACAAATGCTTTTCTGATCATTGCTTCATCTATTTTAGTATTCCTGTTGTAATCAAAGAAACATGCCAAAAAATGAAGCGGAAAATCACATCTAGAAACCTTCAAGAAATAAACCTTGGTGATTTCAAAAACGATTTATGAAAAGAACTATCAAAGCATCCAAACATGACTGCGGACTTATTCTACGAGAGCTCAAAGATCATTATAAACCAGCATGCTCCATTGACAGAAAGATTCGTAAAAGAGATAAAACCCACACCATGGTACTCGGCAGCTCTCAGAATTTCAAACAAAAAATGAAAAACGCAAGGCTGAATGTAAATAGAAGAAGACCAAACTACAGGTCCACAAAGAAATATACACGTCCTACAAAAAATTATAAGAAAACGATATTTAAAGCATAGGGAGACTTTTTTTAGAAGCAAATTAAACGAAGTCAAAGATTCAAAGCAATTTTTCCGCCTTACAAACACCCTTTTGAGAAAGAATAATACACATGTACTTCCATCGCACGACGATTCAATTTTGTTTATTAGATTTTTGAGCACATTTAGTGGATCTAGCGCCATAAAAAAAGGGGGGGGGGCTCAGGTTTACTATTCTACATGTTGTGTTTCATCTTCTGAAGTTGCTGATTTGAAGCAGTGCTCATCGGATCACATTGCTCATGATGGGAAGTGTTTCTATGTGTCAACTTCCACTATGACGTGGGATGATGCCAGAGCCGATTGCAAGTCACGTTCGGCCGACCTGGCAGTGATCTCTGACCTGCAGATTATGGCATCTGTCAAAGGTAAATGTAACCAATTGCCACAAGACGTTTTTTTTTCTCACATTGTCAGTTCAGTAGCATTTTAAAAGTTGTAGAACAAACATTCATTGATTGGTAAAAGTTTAAGACTTCATAATATGACCATTGCTTTCGTTCTGCGCCGTCAATGTCGTTGAAATGTAGTGAATTTATTGAAAGGTAGTGTAGAAACAGTCCTGGGATTTTTTTTATTAGGGTTAGTTCGAGGTCCAAGGGTATTTTGTTTCTATAATGATTAGTTATAGATCATGTAGAAAACGAGTGGCCTGTGATCGTGAAAATACTAACGAAAGAGTGAAAATGGAGAGGCTTCGTATAGGAACGATACAAATAATGGACGTTTCATGTACAAACCCTTCGTCAGTAAAACGCTAATATTTAATTCATACTGCAACCACAATTAAGTACAGACGATACAAGCTATTTTGCATTATATTTTGTTTTATTTGTTTTCCACGTTAATTTGTGTATTGTTGTGAGAGCTGGACCATAAACAAGACCATGGTTAAAAGACTGGAGGCAGTGGAAATGTGGTTTTACAGAAGAATGATGAGGGTGTCATGGATGGAAAGGAAAAGAAATGAAGAAATTTTAGAAATGGCAAACAGAAAAAGATCACTGATAACAAAAATCATCAAACGCCAAATTGAATTTTTAGGACACATTATCCGCCACCCCGGTTTGGAAATACTCGCCTTGACTGGAAAGATGAATGGAAGAAGAATAAGAGGAAGACAAAGAATAACGTATTTGAAAGGGATAAGAACTTGGACAGATGAAGCTGAGAAAGGTGGCGCTGCTTTAATAGAATTGGCAAGAGATAGATCAGCTTGGCGGAAGATGACCTCCGACGTCTGCTTCAGATATGGAACTACATGAGTGAGTGTGCTGACAAAGGGTTTGTACCTGAAACGTCCATTATCTGTATCGTTCCTATACGAAGCCTCTCCATTTTCACTCTTTCGTTAGTATTTATAGGTCGTGGTTATTGATTTTCCTTTTAGGGTCAGTTAAAGTTACTAGGTTTTATTTTTTCTTTTAGTTTTAGTTATTTTATATATAGATAGTATGCAGATGACGTCACTCAGGTCTTTGTTATTGTTTTTGCCATCCGCGTTTGTGAGTTGTTCTCACTAAACTGTATTAACCAGACTATAAAAGTTCATGGTTACACAGAGTTTGTGTGTTGGTCCGTTATACTTCCGGATGGCAATGTTGTGAACTCCTTGGCCAAGCGCATTCTATCTATACTTGGGTTTCGTTCCTTCGCTCGGTGAACGTGCTGAAGGTCTCCCCATATTTCTATTCATTTCAAACTTTAAAATCCCTCTTATATAATATTTCAAGTATAATTGTAAAAACGAAAACCATGCAATAATTGTGCTCAACTATTTGATAAAAGGAATTATACTTGACATATTTTATAAATAGCTCCTTTTAGTGAGACATCCGGAATGTAGAGTTCTCGTTTAGAGAGACGCGACGTTATATGTGACCCACCGTCTCAAAACGGTATTATGTCGGAACGAACCAGATGCTTAAAAGCCGAATTTAATGTTAAACTGGTCAAAAATATAAATTGTTGGCATTAGCACCCTAAAATATGGTATCCATTCTTCTCAATAAAACATACAAACTCAACACAAGACTAATATTTCTGGCTATAAATTCACTTTTCAACATCTTAACAATCCCGACTTAATACCGTTTTGAGGCGAAGGGTCACATATGTGTTATTTATTTGACTGCGAATTTTTGACCAAATTATATGAAAGTGAAAGTCGTTTGCTATGTATGTATTGTTTCATAAAGATACATAGAATTCAATGCTCCTATATCATTTACATAATCTCGACACTTTATATGGCTCATTAAAGCTCGCTTTGTTTATAGGGTATATGAATCAAGCAGAAAGAAGCAAAGGCTTATACTGGATTGGTCTCGAACAAAAGCCAACACGTTGGGGCGGTTGGCGTTGGCTGAATGGAATTATCACGGTGAGTACATTCATATTGGGGATCCCGATTGCTCAGTTGATAGAGCACTCGTTCACGCGTAAAGAGACCGTGATCGATCCCGGATGCAGTCGAGATTTTTTTTGGACCCAACTGTGATTGGGTAGCTGGGTCTTTTACATCTGGTGGAAAATACTTTGTGATCGATTTGCATCCAAAGGATAACATGCAATTGCTATTGCCGTTATACGCCATTTAGACGGATATTAACTCCGGCTCCATGTGCCTAATGACTCTGAAAGACGCCTTTACTGTTTTACATTCATATTATTTTACAGTTTGAAAGTTATTCTGTAACGGTAACACCCAAGGTCGAGTTCAGACGAGTTGGATACAGATACAGAATAACCTTGCGAATAACTTCGGCAAATAAATATAAAATACAAGATGCACATTTTTGATCAGTGTCTCCGTGTTGGCTTTGAAAACATATTAGATACATGGAACTTGAGTTAATGTTATTTTTAATTTGCAATCATCCCCGATCATAATCGACTTTCGATTTTGTCAAGGCACAGCGGGGCTCATCGCAACGGTCTTTGCTTCGTACCTGAAAGGTACCTAGTTCGATCATACGACGCCGCGTTGTATGGCTTTAAGCAAGTAATCTCGCCCTGGCTCAGTTTGCGGCGCTGCACTGCGGTGGACGCCTGGGTCATTTCAGCCTTCCTTTGGAATATATCCTAGAGACAAATTTCCCCTATGGAATGAATAAAAGGATTTTTTTCACCAGTTTTTGAAGTTAGGTTAGTTAAAAGTAACTGGGTAAAAAATATATCGCTTTGAGAAAATCAGTTTTTTAGTTAAAACAACGTATCATTTCAATGTAATCAACATAAAAATAACAGAATCATCGACATGAAATCATTTAAAAAGAAGTATTCATGCGCACAATAGCTTACAGTATTAAACAAATAAAGCCAAAAATGAAATTCCACCCCGAGAAATGCTTTGTAATGTCAATGAATGATGAATGAATGAATGAATATGGCTGCGCAGTCTCTATGAACGCTTGCCGTGAATGTGTGCGTCAGTTCGAGTTTGTCAGTCTGTTTTTATTATCCAGTTAGTAATTTGCCTCCATAAATCTTTGTCTAGTGCAAGTGTTCTTAGCTTTAGAATGTCATCATGTGTGTTAAGTTGCTGAGGCATTTGGGTGTTTCCTTGTGTTGAAATCAGTTCTTCGGTTATGTTTCTAATGTCACACATTAAACATGCAAACTTTTATGCTAAATCTTGAGTCAAATTAGATCGGGGAAATGCATTTTTGGATCAAATTTTACGCAGATTTCAAAGCAATATTTCGTTTTTTAATTTTTTTTGGGGCCAATTTAAAATATTAAAAGATATGAAGACACAACAATCAAAAGAATATTCTTTTGGGAAATGAAAGATAAATGGTCAAACTATTGTGATTTTAAAAAAGAAATCTCATTTTTGCCTCAGAATGCCATTTTTACTTTTATAACCCTGCAGCTCAAAACTAAGTTCAGAGACATTTGGTATATTTTCCAGAGGCCAACAGATATTTCATTTATTGAACGCTGCCTTTGGGCCTGATGATACATCGTGCACGTAAAGTCCGCCATCCACGACACAGGTTTTCCTTGAGGCCCGGCCTGAACGCGGCCTCATTGGCCTGTTCAGGAGAAAATTCAATGGCTCAAAGCCGTCTCAAGCCGGCCTCATGAATTCTGTCGGCGACAGATATTTAATGCCAAGCCTTGGGGCCAGGTCTTAAGGCCGCGCCTCAAAGGAAACCTGCATCGTCGATGTCCCGCTTAAGAGCGCGTCCAGAATTAGAAAAGAAAGAAACAATTGATTTATTGAATAGACATTACTTTGACACCATAACTATCTTGATTTATCAAATCATAATATCGCTTTAAAACAGACATAGAGATCCTTAAATGCCCTCTAAATAGTAAGTAACAATAATACTGTAAATTACACATCATATTTTCTTTGAGATAAAAATGTTAAAACAGGAAAAACATTTAAAAATTAGAAAAACAAAAACAAAACAAACATCCATTATTATTATAGACATCCAGATAACCACGCCTCTCGGACAGTCGTCATAATGCAAACAACGGCAGTGATTGGCAAACATAGCGAACTCCAAGGGTTTTACTATCGATGATATGTGTCTAAGTAAAATATCCACTGTTCTACAGCAAGGATGTCACATGACTGGGACTACATCAATACGTGGATTGCCATGCAAGGGACTAAAAAAAACATTGGATTTATTTTTGTAATGTTAAAAACGAGTATAAATGTTCACCCCGTGTTCCACTAGGTTTATCTGAGCACTGCATGCTCTTGCTACTCCCCACTTTCTGCCCTATTTTTAGGGATACATCAGACATAGCAGTTTTACAAAAACCGGATGGAACGGAAAATACTGACACCACAGAGAAAGCAAACATCCTTAACATCCAGTACAGCAGTACATTCACAAAAGAAAACGCGACGTTGCCTACTATAAATGGAAACAGATTCCTCCAATGTCAAGAATAACCACACAGCTCCAGGGTCTAAATCCTTCCAAAGCAAGTGGCCCAGATCTGATACTAACCAGGGTCCTCAAAGAATGCGCAAAAGAAATAGTTACCTTCTTCTTCTTCAAGTACCAAGTCTGTGCCATACATCGGTGATCCGGTACGCCATTCATCTCTCTGTTCAGATAACCTCAAAAAACTAATATTACTCTTCTCTTTCTTTGTCACCCAGCTGTTCAAACTATTCAAATATGTTTTTCTTGGTCTACCTTTATTATTTTTACCTTCTATCTTTCCTGTGAGAGCAAGATGTTCAATACATTTAAGTCGATTTAGGTGCCCTAAAAATTGCATTTGTCTTTTTCTTATTGTACGAATTAATAACCTTTTAGTTTCAGCTTGCTCTAATACTTCTTCATTAGTTTTCTTCTCTGTCCATGAGATTCTGAACATCCTTCTAAGAAACCACATTTCTGCTGCCTCCAGTTTCTTTCTAATAGCTACCTATCTATGCAATATTTCCAACTGTCACTCGATACAGGCCCTGTGCCTAAAGACTGGAAACATGCATTAGTCACTGCCATATACAAAAAAGGGAAACGAGATATTGCCTCGAACTATAGACCAGTGTCGCTGAGGTCTGTCACATATAAAGTACTCGAGCACATTGTGTTTCATTCAATAATGGAGCACTATGGAAGACATAATGTGCTTGTCGATTATCAACATGGTTCTTGTGAAAGCCAGCTCGTAAACACCATAGAAGAAATAGGAAAGGCATTATACAGCAGAAAACAAATAGATCTACTTGTTTTAGACTTTTCGAAGGCATTTTTGATAGTGTAGCACATAGACGACTCCTCTGGAACACCATGGAGTTAGAAACATCGACTCAAAGTCCCCTGAAAAGACCATTGATGAAGAAAACGACTCAAAACAGAAGAAACTACTTTCTTGACTTGAAGACTGGCTCTGCAATAGAACTCAGGAGGTAGTCCTGTATGGATATAGAAGTGAGAAGTGCAATGTTTTATCGGGAGTTCCTCAAGGAACTGTTCTTGGACCGCTCTGCTTTCTAACATTCATTAACGACTTAGGAAAAAACATATCAACTCTTAAGAAGCTCAAACTGTTCGCCGATGACAGCCTCTTATTTTTCGAGTCATTGAAGCCCAGAACAAGACAGACATATTACAGAATGATCTTGACTCACTTCTATCATGGGAACAAACCCGGAAGATGAAATTCCACCCCGAGAAATGCTTTGTAATGTCAATGAATGATGAATGAATGAATGAATATGGCTGCGCAGTCTCTATGAACGCTTGCCGTGAATGTGTGCGTCAGTTCGAGTTTGTCAGTCTGTTTTTATTATCCAGTTAGTAATTTGCCTCCATAAATCTTTGTCTAGTGCAAGTGTTCTTAGCTTTAGAATGTCATCATGTGTGTTAAGTTGCTGAGGCATTTGGGTGTTTCCTTGTGTTGAAATCAGTTCTTCGGTTATGTTTCTAAATGTATTTGATATTTTTTGAGAACTTGATTCAACGTTGGAAGTGAAGCTGGTGTACGCC
The DNA here is from genome assembly GCF_034508935.2 of Berghia stephanieae. Classification (NCBI taxonomy): domain Eukaryota; kingdom Metazoa; phylum Mollusca; class Gastropoda; order Nudibranchia; family Aeolidiidae; genus Berghia; species Berghia stephanieae. The sequence continues at coordinate 15,423,321 of NC_088372.1, read as the reverse complement.
CTCTGTATTTGGCTCCTTGTTTGAAGTAATCATCCATTGAGGTTTGTGCTGGAATATTTACATCTCGTCGGAGCACGTGTCCGAACAGTTTCCATCTTTGTTTCTTTATACGCGTTCTGCCTGGACTGGTTGTACTCTGCATCTGTCATATACATCCTCATTACTAATTTTGTCTGGCCAATGTACCCCAACAAATCGTCTCAATTGTTTGCGATGAAGGGAGTCCAGGGTGTCCAAATTATTTTTGTAAGACCGCACGTACCACAGTTGTACATAAGCATTGGCAGCACTAGCGCTTCGTAATGGCGTATTCTTTTATTTTCATTAATGATGTTCGTCCTTTTCCAAACGTTGTGTAGTTCTCTGAATGCAGTTTGGGCTAGCATTTTTCTCTGTTTGTTGTCTTCATTCTCATTAATAAAGTTTCCGAATTTTCTTACACGTTTCCATTCCGCTTGTTTCTTGTTAACCACTGTAATTTCTGTTTTGAATTCGTTGACCTTTAGATTCCAATGTCGCAGATTATTTTTGATATCATTGGCATGTGCTGCTTTGCCAGGTCTGCTGTATCAAATATGATATCAACATCGTCTGCGTAAATTAGTTCGCGGGTAAGGATTTGAGGAATCGGGAGTTTTTGTCTTAATTCTTCTAGTGTAATGTCAATAATAAACAAAAAACAACAAATTAATTATGACTACCAAATAAGTGGTCAGTCATTAAAACACGTGGACACATTACCCTACTTGGGAATCCAACTAAACAAATCACTAAAATCGGACTAACATATTGATAATATTGTGGCAAAAGGAAAATCGTACCCTTGGTTTTCTGAGGCGGAACCTGTACCAGTGCCCCCCCCCCCCCCTCTGGCAAAGGTGAAAGAACATGGCATACAATCCTTTAGTCAGACCCGTATTGGAATACGCGTGTAAAATGTGGGATCCTTATCAGCAAGGTCACATCAAGAAAATCGAACAAGTTCAAACGGCAGCTTCCAGGTTTGTCACCAACAATTATTTGCGCGAACCAGGATGCGTTACTGAGGCCCTGAAACTGTTGAGATGGAAAACAGTGGAAAGAAGGCGGAAAGAAAAAGGCCTCCAACGTCTACACAGAACATTACATTCCAACAAAACAGCACTAACTCTACCACAGTATTTCACAAAACAACACTGTACATCCACAAGAAATTTTCATAGCAGTAAGTTCACAACCCCAACACACAGAACCAACAAATATAAAAACAGTGTCTTCCCAAGAACCGTCAAGGAATGGAACACTCTCCCTCCAGAAATCCTAGACATTACCAACAACAACAAATTTGGTCAACTATGAAACATTTATCTTTCAACTCAATAAACAATAATGGAGAAAATCACCACAGAATTGTATAAAATCTGCAGTGATAGGCAATCCGCCTTTTGCAGATAAAGACATTAAACTTGAATTTGAACGTTGAACTTGAAACGTATTGATAGAACGAAGTTGGCGTCATTTGGGTCTGTCATTGTTTTATGCCATACGCGTTTATGAGTAATTCACACAAAACGGTATTAATTAACCAGACTATAGATAGTTCGAAGTTCACGTCATTCAGGTCTTTGTTATTGGTTGTTTTTTTTTTGCCATTCCCGTTTATTAATTATATAATTCCCTGCCTACTAACACCTTGAAATAATCCATGGATTTTGATTTCTTGTTTCAAATTTCAAATTGTTCCATTTCTGGACAATACGAATACCGAACCAGTTTTGTCTTATGTTGGTTTTGCATCTAGAGACAAAAATCATATACTCTAGTAAAAGTATTATTAGAAAATGAAAAAAATTAGAAAAGTCTATCCTATCCAGACCATATACCAATCTATAAACCTGAATTAAATCCCCACGAATTCTTCTATATTTCAAAATTGGTAATTCAAGAAATTCTAACCTTTCCTGATAAGATAAATACTGTATTGCATAAATCTTTTTGGTAGCTCTCCTCTGTACACTTTCAATACTAATAGATTGCCTTTTATATATTGGGCTCCAGATGCAATTTCCGTCTTCTAGAATAGGTCGAACGAGCGATTTATACAAATATAAAAATATGGTTTTATCAAAACTTATAAAGGATCTATATATTATTTCCATCAATGTGTTTGCACGGCTTACACAATTATCAATATGTTCATCAAAATTCAAAAGTGAATCAAAGGTAACTCCCACATCCTTTTCATGAGGCACAACGGAAAGTAGATTTGTCATAGAAATATGAGTAAAATAATTATGACATGGATTATTTTTTCTTATATGTAATACTTTACATTTCGAAACATTAAAATCCAAATGCCATGTTATAGACTATTTGAAAAGTGAAAATATATCATTTTGTATAATGTTATGGTGTTCAGTTGTACTATAGATCTTCGTATCGTCTGCAAACAGTTTTCAGGCTTAATTTATGCCACATGGTAAATCATTTATATATAAAAGAAATGAAAGTGGTCCCAATACGCTTATTGGGGAACAGCGCTAATAATATTCTTAAAATCCTACCCCACCCCATTGACAATGGCTTTTTGTATTCGATTATTAAGAAAGTCTTTAATCCAGTTAAAGATAGTCCCTTTAAATCCATATTCTTTTAGTTTAATGAATAATCTCTCATGTGGTACAGAATCAAAAGCCTTGCGGAAATCAAGATAAACAACATCAATGCATTGATCACGATCAATTAACTTGGTAAAATCCTCCATCACCTGTAAAAGTTGAGTAATACATGGACTCTTTGATCTAAAACCATGCTGGTTATCGTTTAGCATCGTATAACTTTCAATAAAGTCCATCATTCGGTCTTTCAAGATAGACTTTAGAGAGTATGCATGTTAAGCTGATGGGTTTGCAGCATCCAATTTACTGCCCTTTTTATGAATGGCAGTAACATTGGCTTGTTTCCATTCAATGGGTAAGGTACCAGATTCAAGAGACTAATTATATATTCTTGATAGCGGCTGTGATATTTCAAAGGCCACTTCTCTCAGTAAACAAGGATGGAGGGGATCGGGTCCCATGATTTTAGTTACGTCTAAATTCAACAATTGGGAAAGTATGTCTTCTTGTGTAATATAAAAATCGGGAACGTTTTATTGATTTGTAACATAGAAAGTTGGTATATTTGTAGTGTCTTCTTGAACAAACATAGATGAAAAATAATCATTTAAAACATTAGCTTTCGGAACATTATCGGAAGTAACCTTGGTACCATCATCTTTCAGTAAGACATTAACACCTGGTTTTCTTTTCAACTTTCTGTTGACGTATCTCCAAAAGCCTTTCGGACTGTTCTTCAGCAATGACTATCCCGCACAAATCTTTGGGCCTCTTTTTCGCTCACGAAGTGCCCAAATTCGCGACAAAATATGGTACGAAGCCGTTTCGTATATGCTATTTTGAAAAATTACTAACCACGCTTGTTATCAATAAATATGTCTGAAATTTGGCACACAATTAGTAAAGATGTCATTTTAGATTTTGTCAAGCGACAAAACTCGTACAATACTCTACATCAGTCGTAACGTCACTTCCTTCCTAATGACGCATGGTAACTTAGTAACACTGGCTCTAAACTATCGGAACAATGGCGGACGCCGTATGAAATATTTCTCCGGCGAGCATAAAAGCGTATCCCGGGGGGAAAAACACATAAATCTGATCTTGTTTTGACTTTTACACATTCTGATCACAAAGCATATGAAAAGTTCTTGCCAGCATGAAGAATAAAAAGTAATGATTTTCTTTGTTTAGAACCAAGTTGGTCGCCGTTGCCGGGCGCGTGACATCAGACTATTGAATCGTATTATCAGAAAGCCGTTAAAAACAGATGTTTGCTCTTTTGGGTGAAATATTTCTAAAACTATCAAAAGCAGAGATTTTGACGCGAATAAGGTTATAGATGCACATTTCATCTATTTATGTTTCAAATTTCATCGGAATATGGTAAGTACTTTTCACGTATTATCACAAAACATCAACCCAATTTACGGGTGAGAAGAGGAGACAGCCATTTTCCCGCCCCATCCCTTGACACGCATGTGACGTCTGCGAGGCAAGGCTGCCAGATGGCCAGACTTCCACCTGACCAATTTCGATTTAAAAAGTGACTAATTAGATATTCGCATGGTTTTCTCTAAGACTGACCCCCTTAAAAACTAATGGAATTTGGCAAAACATTAAATTGAATAGACTAGGATAAAAGTCACTGAGACAAAAAATAAATAAATAAAATTTAATAAAAGAAATATAATTCTATCTTTGACCACACGCGTGGCCATCTGGCACCTCAGCCGCCAAAGTCTATTTTTTTTGGCATTTTTTAAATTTTGTGACGTCATAGGGGTGCTAAGCTTGTCGCTATTGTATTTTGTCTTACTAATTAGTTGATAATTCGACTTTTTAACAACCTTTGACCCCAATTTCTTTTTTCCTAACAGTAAATAAACACACACACACACACACACACGCTCTCTCTCTCTCTCTCTCTCTCTCTCTCTCTCTCTCTCTCTCTCTCTCTCCCTCTCTCTCTCTCTCTCTCTCTCTCTCTCTCTCTCTCTTTCTCTCTCTCTCTCTCTCTCAGAAATAACATAAGACATGGTCTCACGGACTATTTTAATTGATATAATAATTTAGCAGGCATTTTTCACATCATTTGTGCGGGCTGTTAACACAATATAACCCTTCGGAATTGTTCCAAATGGTCAATATTATGTATATTTTACAACAAAATTACGGTTGACCCTAGCCATACAGCTCTAATACAATACAAGTTAGAGCTCTTCTGATGTTTTCATCATATTTTCTGAGAAATGTGCCTTATAATTGCCAAGTTTCAATATCATATTCAATGTATTAAGCGAGATACAGCCACGAACCATATAAAACGCAGGAAAAGCGTCACATATTTTCCATATTTTTTTCTCTTTATGAGTCATCCAAATAAATGACACATTTGAAACTGTATAACTTTTTTTTTATTTATGAATGGATTTTCAAAATTCAAATAGATTTTTACCCAGTGGAGATAGTGCTTTGACTTAAACATAGCATTTCCTCACAAAAATAGAAAAAAAAATGTCATATCATTGCTATATTCTTACATTCATGTGCCAATGTACATTCATACGTTGTCACAGCATTTGAATCGTGTATTTGGTGTTATTTCTAACCTTGACATAATTATGAAAATTATTTGTTGTAGGATATTTTTTGAATTTCTTGTACAATTTATGTTTCTTATTGATTGTGCGTTTAACTTTTTTTTGTCAACCACAATGGTTTATTAGATCTAACATTTTTATTACATCGTAATTAATGGAATGTGTTTAGATTCTATACATTTTAGTTTGTCTTTAAAAAACACCCACGCTTCATTCACACCGTTGCCTTCAAGAGCATCCCAATTCACGGCATTCAGGTCTTCTCTACAAGTATTGTAATTACCTAACAGCAAACCTTGGATAACAAAAGATCTGAAACTTTTATTCAACCAAATAAAAATTCTCTTTAACAATGGAAACAAAATTAGATCTATACTTAAAACAAAACTAAACTTTTGTTATTGTTTACATTTGTGATTTGTTCTCAGTAAACTCAATCAATCAGACCATAAACTTTCAAGATTACATAGTTTTGTGTGCTCGTACGTAATACCAGGCTGGTGGATGTTGTGAGTATTTCAGCTAAATGCAATTCATCAATAACGATTGTAATGAAAAATCATAATTTTAAAAAATATGATTTTGTTATCTTTTTAATTTCAAACCCCAAGCTTCTTAAAGCTAGAATTTGTAGGCGAAAAATAAAGACGAGACATTCTTATTCCATCATAATTGGATTCAATAGTCTTATGTCACATCTGCCCAACAACGAGCAGCTTGGTTCTAAACAAAGAACATCGGTACTTTTTATTCTTCACGCTGGCTAGAACTTTTTCACCTGTCATGTGATCAGAAGGTATAAAAGTCAAAGCAAGATCAGATATATATGGTTTTACTCCTCTGGATGCACTTTTATGGTGATACACTTTTATGTTCGTCGGAGAAGTTTTCATCAGGACATCCGCCATTGTTCAGATAGTTTAGAACCAGTTGCTAAGTTACTATGCGTCATTACGAGGGAAGTGACCTCACCACTGTTGAAGCCTAAAAGCAAGAAGTTGTAGGCGAAAAATAAAGACTAGACATTCTTATGCCGTCATAATTGTTGATCGATTATTTTGTTACAGGATTTCACGATTTGGGCCATTGAAAAACCCGACAAACCTGAAGGGAATAACAATTGTGGAGTTTACTTCTTTCAGAATTCGTGGTATTGGAGCAATGCCATCTGTACGTCAAAATACCCTTACATATGTGAAACTGCAGGTATGGATGGCTAATAATTGTTAGATATTTTCTTTTATTATTATTTTTTAAATTATTTTTATTATTATTATTATTATTATTATTATTATTATTATTATTATTATTATTATTATTATTATTATTATTATTATTATTATTATATTATTATTATTATATTATTATTATTATTATTTATTATTATTATTATTATTATTATTATTATTATTATTATTATTATTATTATTATTATTATTATTATTATTATTATTATTATTTATTATTATTATTATATATTATTATTATTATTATTATTATTATTATTATTATTATTATTATATTATTATTATATTATTATTATTATTATTATTATTATTATATTATTATTATTATTTTATTATTATTTTCATTATTTTCATTATGGTTTTGTTTTCTTTGTTTGTATTTTTGGGAGGGGGGGGGAGTGAAAATAAATGTAGGAGCGCTTGTGGCACTCTCTATTCAAGCCCCAGGAATTAGACACATCCAAAATTTCAGTCATTTTATTAATTTAATATTTTAAAGATCATAATATATTGCTCTACTTTCTTTTGTTATATTTTTTTGTTTCTTTTTTTGTTTCTTTTAAAAATATGTTTCATTATTAAGTTGGGGGTTTTTTTCCTCAAAAAATTCAATGCTTATCATTTTATGTGCTTGGCTTCGTACTCAATTTACAAATTACAATAGCCAAATGGATTGGAAGCTTCAATTGATTTATGTTGAAAGGCAATGATGACGTTTTGGGTTTTCCCATTCACAACAAAATAAGATGAATGAAACGGTGAAGGAGAGTAAGAGATGAGAGAATGTCATTTTTAACGCTGACAAAATCATTGCTTTTTCCGGAGACAAATTCACTGCTTCATCCTAAAACAAAATTACACCCTCATCCTGAGACACAATCATTGCTTCAGTCTGAGATAAAATCATTCCTTCACACTGAGACAAAACCGATGCTTCATCCTGAGACAAAATCACTGATTGATCATGAGACAAAATCGCTGCTTCTTCTAGAGACGAATCCACTGCTTGATCCTGAGACAAAATCATTGCCTCACTCTGAGACAAAAGCGTTGCTTCATTCTGAGACAAAACCACTGCTTGATCCTATGAAGTAATCAATGTTTCACCAAGAGACAAAGTCACTGCTTGCTCCTGAGACAAATTAACGGTTTAATCCTAAGACAAAATCACTACCTTAAGTTGATTTTTTAAGATGTTGAACTTTATTGCCAACAAAATCATTTACTTATGTAACTGAAATTAACAAAAACATAGAACACATTTAATCAATTGACGAATTCAACTGAAAAAAAAATAGATTAGATTAAGCGTTATTATGTATGTGCATGTATAATGGTGTGTGCGTGTGTGTTTGTGTGTGTGTGTACATATGTGCTTATGTTATAAGCTAAAGACGGGTTTTGAGCCCGAAAAGTTACTTGTCAAAGATCTTGACATCACGGTCATTTGATCAGGAAGCGAAAGGTCTCTAGTTCAAATACAAGTATTCTAAAAATAACGTTTGAGAGTATTATTTTGAATTGATATTTGACCCTCAAATGTTCACTTAACATCATTACTTAAAATCTACAGCAACAGTGACAACGACAAAGTCAACTACTTCAAGTACAACAACTACGACAACCACCACAACCCCTAAGATCACAACCCCCGCGAGCACCACGACCTCCACTACCACCACTAAACCCACCACCACCACAACAACCTCCACCACTACCTCTAAACGCACCACCACCAGCACCTCCATCACAACCACCTCGAGCACCACAACCTCTACTACCCTCAAGCCATCCATCATCGCTACTACAACCCCTGAAACTCCCGATAAAGATGGAAGATTCATTTTCGACGCTAAACCCACCATCACTACCACCACCGCCACCACTCCCACTACCACCACCGCCACCACTCCTACTACCACCACCGCCACCACTCCCACTACCACCACAACCTCTACTACCACCAATAAACCCACCACCACTACCGCAACCCGCACAACTCCCACTACCACCACAACCACCACCACTACCACCACCACCACCTTACCTCCCCCTGACCCGACTCCAGTGACAAAAGAATCGATTGACTTTCTCCGAACCATGACGTCACCCAAAAACACCACCAAACCCAGAATAACTTGTCCGTGTAAATGTCAGAACTTGACCTAATCCATCACCCAAGGCTCTGCTCAAATGCTCTTTAAAATCCAAAAGAACTCAAAGTGGAACAGTCAAGTTGTCATCAAAACGCAACAAAAAGAATCTGCCAAAGACGACCGCTCTGAGAGTCAGTACATCGGCTACGTCAGCATGTTCCTTTGTGCAATACCCTTCTTTTTTATTGTTGGTTTCGATGTTCTTAGACTATTTCAGTGACGACTATTATTTTAGTTACGGCGCGTTAGTGTTTAGTTTTCTCAACACCTCAAGGTTTTTAACATTGTTTACATTTATTTTAGGTTGACTTGTAGCAGGCGTAAAGTTTAATCACTAAAAGAATCCCGATACTCTCATCCTCTCACCATACACAGGTGTAAAATAAATACCTGACCGTAAACAGAGTTGTGTTTATCGGGGAAAAATGTAATATCGTCAAATTCAGCCTTCATGTTAAGTATTACGGTTGGCAAGGGACGTCTGGTATAGCGCTTAGAGCACATTTAGTGGATATTGCGCTACATAGATGATCAGATTTTCTTTTTAAATTCAGTTCAATTAATTGCTCATTAAAGCTAGCACAATCATATTGGGAAGTTGTAAATCTATTTTCCAGGCATTCTTTAATCAGGCAACAGTCGCTCTTTGACAATATTTGGCCAGAAAACTCGTCTTTCAAATATCGATCGATTAAAATGATCCTCATTTTTTGCAATCCTGAACTCGCGAGGTCTCAGGTTTGAGACATTACAAACACAAAGGCAGACCCACAACAAGCCTAAACACAACGATAATTAAAGTCCTCAAGCGCATCGATGACTTCTTCTTCTTCTTCCAGTGTCATCTCATGGGTTGAGGTCGACTTGAAATGACACGCCAATCTTCCCTGTTGACAGCTTGCTGACTGCATTCGGCTGCAACAATCTGTCCATGTCTTCACATCATCTATCCAAGTTCTTGCTGGCTGCCTCTCTCTTTCCCTCAACTCTACCTCAAGAATGTCCTTGTTGACAGTTTGATGCGTCTTAGGTGTCCAAAATACTTAAGTTTTCTGTTTTTATTACTTCATTAGGTCGGTCTGATATCAAGGATGTCACAGACTTCTTGATTTGTTTTCTTTTCTTTCCAACTGATTTTTCCAAGGCCTCCTTCATCATATTTTCATGTCACATAGGCATCGATGACACAAGAACTGAAATGCGAAAAGGATTTAAAATACACTGAGATCCATCGCAGCAGGCCGTCATAAGTGAAAACAACTCTTTCAACAAATCAGAGAAGTTGCCAAAGCGTCCAAGATTAGGAGGCGATTAGCAATAGGTCAAGTAAGTCAATTTTAATCCAGTGATCATGAGTTTAAATCTCTTCGAGGGTGGTAGAAGAACATTTTCGGACATTTGACGTTCTGGTCTCATTGGCTCATACTCTTATTTCTATGACAAGCTTAACTTGTAGCTTATCTTTTTTCTTTACTAAAAAGGAAATGTAAGAAATTTGATCATTACGTTTGTAATCTTTTACAATTTAACAAGATCATAATTATTTGGATGCTCCCATATTTAAAGTTTTAAACAAACACCCATTTTATACAAAATATAATTTTTATACAAAAACTAAAATTCACCTGGAGCCAATGGCATATCTAATGCTGTAAAACCTAAAAGACCCTACAGGAGACAAGGTTGGCTCACTTGGAAGTGTTTGAGGTCAAAGGGACAAAATTAAATTATTATCGATGACCTAGATCACCATTATAATTATTACACAATTGTTCCCATTGGACTATAGCTTTGATAAAAATTAATCCATTCAAAATGGAAATTCATCTTCCATTTGAAGCTTTTAGTTGTTATACAGCAATTCGACTATCTTAAAAATTGTAGTTATAGCCGTCGCAACACTTGAGGGTCATATTTACTTCAACACATATTTATAAAATTGTATATGGTATCGAGAACATTGTTTTACCCATTTATGTATATAGAATATAGATTTATATGTATTATATATATATATATATATATATATATATATATATATATATATATATATATATTTATTTATTTATTTTGCTGTTAATATAATGTATAAATAAGTCATGTCTATTTATTTGTTTGTTAATATCATATAAAAATCCATGTCTATTTATTTGTTTGTTTATATCGTTAGTTTAAAAAATATTTTCATGTCACATAGGCACATACTTTTTCTAATCTTAATGTATATTTCGCACGTCGATTGAGCACATTAACATATTTTTGGCGGTGAGTATTTATAATTTGCATACCATGAATAAAACAGGATTAGCGTGTGTGTTCCTTTTTAATGTTTTATTCATTAATACATTTATTTATTTTTTTTTATCAATTTATTTATTATTCAAATATTTATTCATTCACAGTTAAAGATTTATGTTTTTACACCACATATACATGAGTACATTTAAGTTGAAATACTATCTTTACCACGTGTATCATGATTGTAATCTTTAATCAATTGATGTATGGCATTAAATGACATTCAAGGGATTTTATCCTATTTTGCCCTATACCATATTATGCTATGTTATGTTCAATTGATTGATTTGTTCGTTTGTTTGTGTATTTGATTTTAAGCTCGCAGGCCATTTGTATTACTTTTAAAACATATTTTTTTTACATTTCTTCCAGCCTGTAGAGTGACAGTTCTCATCATATTATCTTAAACAGTTAATACGAGTTCGATGTACTTTATTTTTGTTGCTTCATTTTCATCATCATCATCATCATCATCATCATCATCATCATCATTGCTTTTTTCACCCTAGGTCAGGGTATAGGCCACAGACAAACAGTTTCCATCCTTCTCTATCCCGAGCTAACTTTTTTTTTATCTCATTCCAGGTCTTACCACTTCTCTATATATCAGCTTCTTTAATTCCTTCATAAATTCTGTAATTCCAGAAACTCTTCGGTCGGCCAAGCTAAAAAAAAAAGTATTTGGTTTGTCTGTCTGCGTTTCTGTAACGGTTTGAGTTTAACGGAAAGGGGTGTTAACCCTTTGCCAACCCCCAACTTGGAGGACCAGGTGACTCAAAGATGGGGGAATCACACACCATTCGTCGCTTTTTACGACACGCTGGCTTGGCGTTGGGCTATTCTTGACCCTCTCAGTTGAGGGACTCCGGACACCACATGATTGACGATTTAACGGTACGTCTTCGTAGCGCGGTTGATCGCTTGCAAGACGTCCAATCCAGAGATCACGAGTTCGAATCTCTTTGGCGATCTAAGGAAAAGTTATTTTTTCTTCTTGGATGATACCCCGATCTGGGCTGAAGTCCACATATTAAAAAAGAAGACTCGTCTTCATTTCATTTTTTCACAAATATATGGAATAAATCATCATTCATTAATCAAAATTATAAGAAAAATATGGAGATAAAAATAAAGCAAACCTGTATCTGTAAACTACAATCATGGGGAATTTTCCTATAAGTGTTGAGTATTTATCTCTTAAAATCTTAGGGAATATAAGCTATAAAATCGTATAATTTGCATGAGGAGTCATTCATCGTACTTTTCACATTCACAATCTTGCAAACCATTTTATTCTTTTTATTATAATTTGAATAAAAATCATCATCACCATCATCATCATCATCATCATCATCATCATCATCATCATCATCATAAGCGTGACTCAGCGGTACGGTCTTTGCTTCCTACCCGAAAGGTACCGAATTCAATCTCCCGACGCTGCTCTGTGTAGCCTTTAGCAAGTCACCTCGCCCTAGCTCAATTTGCGGCGCTACACCGCGGCTTCCGCCTGGGTTATTCCAGTCTTCCCTTGGAAGACACATTTTCCCTATAGGATGAATAAAGGGAATTTTTAAAATATTTTTTTTTATTATTAAAAAGTCATATTAAAATGCCGCTATTTATTGATTTTTAAACAAATTGAGCTTTATATAGCGCAATATCTACTAAATGTGCTCAAAGCGCTTTACAAGGGGTCCCTGTTCAACAGCAACATTTAACATGTAGGACGGAACATGACGCCTGTTAGCCGATATTATAGATTTTCGGACAAAGACAACGCTGTTAACGGTCAGGTACTCATTTTACACCTGAGTACGGTGAGAGAATGTGAGTAAAGAATCATTTCAAAGGACTCAAGTATGCGCCGAGCGCGAGGCTCGAACCCAAGGACCTTCCGATCCGAAAGCAAGTGCCATACCACTAGACCACATAGCCGCATTTACGCTCCTGAAATCATATTATCGATCTCATTGATCACTTTTTAAAAACATTATTCACATGGATATGATTATTTGGCTGCTTTGATATTATAGATTCTGAAATAAACACTGTATGTATTTCACGACTACTGCCTCCTGTCTCATTTTTATATCTCCACAACCGTCTGCAGGATTTTAATGAAAATTAGCAAAGATGATAGAAATCGTCATTGACTTTCAAGGAGCATTTTAGCTTCAAGTACACTACCATATTTTGAGAATTGAACACGCAGTTCGCACATATACACTCATGTTTATGAGTAATTCTCACTAAACTGTATTAACCAAACTATAGATAGTATGCAGATGACGTCACTCAGGCCTTTGTTATTGTTTTGCATCCGCGTTTGTGAGTTGTTCTCACTAAACTGTATTAACCAACTATAAAGTTCATGTTACACAGATTTGTGTTGTCGTTATACTTCGGATGGCAATGTTGTGAACTCCTTGGCCAAGCGCATTCATCTATAACGTTCAGGTTACAAACAGAATTGTGTGTTGATAGGTTATACTTCCGCCGGGCAATCTATATACCTGAACCCGAGACTAAAATGATCCTATCGAGACAAGAAACTCAGGAGCATAATGCGTATGCAATGTGAAGTAGGTAAACATAACATTTGGGTATTGTTGATATAGTTAACCTTTAAACTCCGTTTGATATAATTCAATGTTATTACCCAAGCGATTTAGAATTCCAAAAACCCGTGACAAATATCAATCTCATTGCAAATAACAATAATACTGCCGTGATAGGGAAGAAAGACGCATATCGGTATCTAGGTCAAATGGACATTTTCTGGGATTCACATACTTGAGAGAAAGGCGCATTTTTCTATCTGGGTTTGGTAACTCAATCGTTGAAAATAAAAAAGCTGTTTCATTTTGAAAATATGCGACTTGACCTAATTTGGTTTAAATTCGTTTCGAGGAATGACAGATCGACGCATATTGAATGTGGATATGACAGAAGGTCGCACTTTGTAATATGCGTCTTTTTCTCTTATTCGTCCACCGAATGACATACTTTGTCTTTCACAAAAAGACGCATTTCGGATATGCGACTTTCTGCCAAGACACTCTCCAAAAATTAAGATATATGCGTCCGTTTGTATTACCACTAGTGACGTTGAAAAGAACATATCATTGTTCTCCAATTTTCAACAAATAGTCAATCATCAAAGACGTACGAGTAACTTGCTGTTTTGGTGTCAATTCTTCATTTCCTCGGGTGAGTTTTATCTTTTTCCTATCCAAATGATCAAAGATTTTATGTATATAATCATATAATTACTTGTCATAATATATTAGTGAGGATGTTTAATAATTATTTGCTATTGACGGTTTATCTGTGTTTGTGATATTTAACTTAGACAAATGTTGATTTACCTGCTAATAGCACTACTGTTATTGTTATTACATGTACTATATTTATGATTATCATTATGATGACAATTATTAATATTAATGTTATTATTATAATCATCATCGTTATATCACTATGAAAGTAGAAGTTGTAGAATAAGTAGTAGTCGTATTAGTAGGAGCAGTTAAAGCATTTGTATGTACATTAGTATAGTAGTAGTAGTAGTAGTAGTAGTAGTAGTAGTAGTAGTAGTAGTAGTAGTAGTAGTAGTATGTAGTAGTAGTAGTAGTTAGTAGTAGTAGTAGTAGTAGTAGTAGTAGTAGTAGTAGTAGTAGTAGTAGTAGTATATAGTAGTAGTAGTAGTAGTAGTAGTAGTATTCTAGTGTATCAAATAGACGCCCACCCCCCATCCATTAATTTTCGGAATTTTCGCGAACCTCTCCTCTCCCCTTTTGATCTCATTAAACTTAAAATGCATTCTTAAATATACAAAATACTGTCCTGTAATTTGCTGTGAATGAATTCTTCGGTCAAACCCCCTTCTTTGGTGAAAATGAACACCCCCCCCCCCCCCATCTCCCCCGGCTTTCTACTAAAGTGCGCACCCCCACCTTTCCATTGAAATTTGACCAAACTGCGCACCCCCCTTGCTTGAGATCAGGACAGTGGGAAAAAAAACAATCGGGCCTGACAACCAACCTAGGACTGTGTTGGACTCGGTACCTTCTGAATCAAAGTGGAAACCTTAACCTCTGAGACAATAAGTCTCTAGCTATGCATCCAATTAGCCCTCAATAACCTGTTTCAATATTCTTTTGGGAAAGGCAAGCAACTGTAACTCAATATCATATCATAACAACGTTACTTTATGATAAAGATTATTTTAATGAATAAGTCCACTCCCGTTCAATTTTTGAATATCCTTATTTATATATCTTTCATCAGATATGATTGAACCCCTAAAAGAGCCACCTGTACCTCCACCTCAGCCAACCCAGATTAAATAACTCATGACAATCAGACTCCAGTGTTTCAGATATTGACATTCCATTGAAACAGCTAGCTCAGATCAACAGTGAAACCTCTATCAAGAGGAATTATATGATGTATGAGTGTCATAAAAGCAGAGAGGAAAAGATTTAAAGAAACCACGGACAACAAGAAAAACGGAGGAGAATAGCTAGATAGGTTTACCTAAACACCGATACGAAATTCTGCAGTAGAAGCACGTAAACTGGCCTTTTGAGATTAAAGAAGCAGATGCCAACGATATGGATTTTGGTCACATTCTATCCATTTACTTTGACTGTATCAATGACTGGAGGGTGATTCGAAGATTCTTTTGTTTTATGAAGTGGGTGGTTCCCAACTGTGCGACCTACATATACACTGACAGGTTTTCCCTTTTGATGACCGTTACGTTTGTTGTCGCGACGGCATTCCTCTGTCAAATGTCCCTTCATATTACAGTTCTTGCAGTATATGTGTTGTTTGTGTTGTGTTGTGTTACTTCTTTCGTATTGGTTATTGTTATTCTTCTTTTCATATGGTGGTGGAGATGTAGCTCTATCTTCATGTGAGGTGGATGGGTTTTGAATCCGGTGTTGTCTCCTTTCTGTGAGGTGATTTTATTGCGCTGTGGCAAAAATTAAATTAAAGAAAAATAGAGGAAAACATGTTATATAGTATTTCTTGTTACGATTCTTTTATATTACTTTGTCCATTCTATTAATGAGGGTTTTTTTTTAATTTTTTTTTTGTTTTGTTTTGTTTTGTTTTTGTTTTTGTTTTGTTTTTTTTGTCATGCCAAAAAAGAAAAAGATAACGGAAACTTGATAACGAATAGATTATTCCATTTATGGGCAGAGTGGCTCAGCGGTACGGTCTTTGCTTCGTACCCGAAAGGTACCGAGTTCGATTACCCGTCGCTGCGCTATGTGGCCTTGAGCAAGTCACCTCGCCCTAGCTCGACTTGCGGCGCTGCACTGCGGCTGATGCCTGGGTTATTCCAGCATTCCCTTGGGATAGACCCTAGATACAAATTTTCCATGAATTAAGGGAATTTTTTAAATGCATTTATTATTATTATAAGAATATACTGAGAATAACTAAACATGTGAACGCAGTTTTAAAGTACGGCTTCTTAAATCGTAACACGGACTATAAGACGTGGGTGGGCACTTCATATTCATATTAGGATTAATTGAATTAATGCGTTTCCACGTCTTTATTTATTTCATCTCTGCCGCTTTATCATTCATCGCTTAAACGTAAGCGCAGTCCAAGTGTCAGACTATATTGATGGTGTGCGTCAAGGTAAAGTGCTCACAACATCCGTTAGCCGGATATAACGTACCAACACACAAAACCATGTGTAATAGTCTGATTGATCATAATAGATCTCTTCATCATCACCATAACTACACCATCATAAAAGGGAACAAACATGTGAAAAAAAAAAACAAACCCAAAAAACTGGATCCAATCTCAATGGGTACCAAATTTGTGTAATTGATGTTGTGGTCTCAGAGTCATGGCATCTTATTTTCTAAAATAAATGCTGGTCGTCAATCAGAGAGCAAAATCTATCCTCTTTTACGTCCCGCAATTCTCCGGTATATGCATTCTGCTTCTAAATGACACTTGCACCGTTCTCCTGTCTCGGTGAGATGCGAGCTGCCGAATTTCAAATGACGGAATGAAGGAAGACCAGAGAATGAAAGAGCTTTCACTTTCAGTTCTGGCGTCAAGCACCCATGAGCATGCGCGTTGGATAACTGAAATATAAGGCTGCCAGTTTGGCGTTTCTTTTTCTCAGGATTGAACTATTTCAATTGTTTAATTATCTGATAAATTTACTCAACAAATCTCACGTAAATTTGACAAAAAAATGTGAAACCAAGGCACTTCCCTGCGACTAGTATGGGACAGGAAATGCGGATGTATTTGTCGCAGAGCAAGTTATTTTTAAAACATTTTGGGACAGTCAATACAGGCGCCAACGCCCGTGGCCAGGTCAGCACTGACCAATAGGCACCAGTACCTATTACTCAGTACTGACCCCCATGCGCTGGTGCCTGATCGTCAGTACTGACCAGCAGGTGCCAGCGCCTGGGGGTCAGTACTGACGAATAACCACTCCGTTTTCCAAAAGCCACCTAGTTAATTAAGGAAATTGAATACTTATTTTCGCCATCACTTCAAACGAAATTGTTTACGAATACCTTACTTTTCATCGAACTGACAACTTGATAATAGCATAGGCTAAAATTAGAATCAAATTTTGTCATTTGAGGAAAACTCCCTGATGGTGTGCAATAAATTACAGGGGTGCAATAGCTTTCTTGGCTTTAGAGAAACAATGTTAACTGATGGAAAAACGGTGTAATTAATCCAATTATTCTGCCCCTCCCTTAAGTAACCAAAAGCAATTTATGAGGTCATCGGCAAAACTTACTCAAATATAGATATTCGATAAGTGATATCATTTAAGTTTTAAATATAATAATAATAATAATAATAATAATAATAATAATAATAATAATAATAATAATAATAATAATAATAATAATAATGATAATAATAATAATAATAATAATAATAATAATAATAATAATAATAATAATAATAATAAATAATAATAATAATAATAATAATAATAATAATAATAATAATAATAATAATAATAATAATAATAATAATAATAATAATAATAATATAATAAGCATATTTCTATAGCGATATCGTCGAAACCTCAAAGGGGTTAAATAAAAGAGGGCATTGATTACCCAAGTATCAATAATTTTGCAAGTCCAAATCAACCAAAATATCAAAACAGTTAAGAGCATAAAACGGGCATCAAAAACATAATCAATACAAAAGTTACATACAATATATTTAAAATTCAACAAAGTAAATATTTTCTGAAAATATATGTTTTCAGTTTTTGGGGGGATTTTGGGTTTTTTTTTTTTTAATGTCTATTGAGCTCGAAAATCTCACAGATTGAGGAAGATCATTCCAAATCGTGGGTCCGAATTCCATAAGAGACCTATCGCCAACATATTTAAGTTTAGTTTTAGGAGATGCTAACAAATTTAAATCATGGGATCTTAGATTTCTCAGAGGTACGTACGGTTGGAGTAATTCTTGAATGTAGAGAGGGACAGAACACTAAAATACACCAAAGCAGAGAAAAGCTATTTTGTATTCAATTCTAGCCCGGACTGGCAGCCAGTAGAGGGTGTTAAGCATGTCCTTTGTATCATCGTAATGAGATTTTACCAGGACTTTCCTAACCGCACAATTCTGGAGCTTGTTTATTTTGTTATTAGGGAGACCAGCGAGCAGTGAATTGCAGTAGTCGAGACGTGACAAGCCCAAACCAGAGACAATTATCTTCAAGGTGTTGAAAGGTAAAAACGACCTCATCTATGCTATTCTATGGAGCTCATAGTACATAATTTTAAAATTATTGTTTTTATGCTAATCCATAGACATAGAACTATCCAAAACGACTCCCAAATTTTTAGCCTTTTAATAAAGAGAAATATCACAATCAGTTATAATTAGTGTAGGTGTTGAAAAGTGAAAAGACTTTAATTTTTGTTGAGTTCCTATAAAAATAACTTCAGTTTTGTCTTCATTCAACAATAGCCTATTTTCTAGCATCCAACTTTTGATGGAGTCACAACCATTTTCTAAATCACAGACAAGAGAGAAGAGATTATGAGGAGAGGTAGCTTTATATAGCTGCGTGTCGTCAGCATACATGTGGTATCTAACAGAATGGGAGCGTATTACACTGACTAATGGTAAAGTATATAAGGCATAAAGTATATGGCCTAAAACCAAACCTTGCGGGACGCAATATGCGCTTGGCTAAGAAGCTTACAACATTGCCATCTGGAAGTATAGCGGACAAACACACAAAACTTTGTGTAGCCATGAATGTTTATAGTCTGGTTAATACTGTTTAGTGAGAATTACCCATAAACACGAATGGCAAAAACCAATAAAAACGACATGAATGACGTCAACTTAGTTCTATCTATAGACATAGTTAGAAACTTTGCCATATATATATATATATATATATATATATATATATATATACATACATACATACATACATATATATATATATATATATGTATGTATGTATGTATGTATGTATGTATGTATGTATGTATGTATGTATGTATGTATGTATGTATGTATGTATAAACGAAAACACGGGGAATGTAATGAGTCAAAATTTAGGCATTTTACTTTAACAATTGCATGTATAAATTTACCGTTACTCAGCTCTTTGTTTTTGTCTTTTTATGCATGAATAGTTCTCGTGAAATTCTTTCATCAGAATCTAACGTTTAAGGTCACGCATAGTTTCGTGTGTTGGTAAGTTATATGCGGCTGGCGAATGTTGTGATGGATTTTAATGAAAATTGTCAGGGATATTCAGATTATCATTGAAATAAGGTGGTAAAATTGTTTTGCTCCTATTACAGTATCCTATTTTATGATCTTTTCTTATTTAAGCTATAACAAACAAACAAAAACAGGACAGCAATGAGTCGATATTTAGACATTTTACATTAACATTGGCATTGCGGAGCGAAGTGGTCGAGTGGTCATCAAGGTATTGCATTGTGACCCTGAAGGTTCCGGGTCCGAGCCCCGCTTTAGGCACTTTCGTTTATATCCAAAATTATTAACTCTCAATGTGTTTACTTTGGACAACACGGGTTATTCCTGTTGACATGAGACATCTTGTTTGATGGATTATCTGTATTCATTCATGGAATGCCGAGACTATGGTAAACAATGACGCCGTGTCGGAAGACTTAATTCTTAATATATTTTAAAGTACTGACAATGCAAGCCGCTTAACTGAAACACCTCCGTCGGGTAAAATCTATACTTGAGCTTCTATATAGGGAATGAGATTAGCGGAAGAGTAGCGTCCCATGATTGGACGTCACCCATAGTCTGTGACGTCACCGGCGGAAAAGTTATTAGAGAAAGAACGCCATGTTGGTTGTGCGCATGCGTCTCTCGTCCTCGCTTCCGGCGAAAGCGGCTTGAGACACTTCAAAACCAAATTGACGTTCTCTCTGTAAGATGACGTCCAATCAAGGGACGCTACTCTTCCGCTAATCTCATTCCCTATAGAGCAATATCCACTAGACGTGCTCAAAGCGTTTTACGATACGAGTTAGCGGTGTTCTAAATACCTGACATTGTGTGATAGAAAATTATGCAGATTTAGATTTTAAGTAGTCGAATAGCCTGAATTTATAACGGAGGAATCTATCTCATTGCAGCAAGCGAAATCCCTGCAGGCATTGACAACACGTTTCATTGTGGTGATATTTTGAGCTAATTTGAACACCTTTTTGACGTGTTTGTGAACTGTGTATCTGATGCTGCTCCTGCTTAATGATGATGATAACGTGGCGGCTAATGTTCCTGCTTATCCAGCAGTTAATGCTCATACTGACGATAACGTTGTTATTGTTGTTGTTGATTCAAATTTTAATTGCAAGGCAACAATTTTCATTATTTAATTTCACTTTCTGCTCTTGTCCTTGATGAAAAGCGGAATATAGTTGCGTGCCATCGGCGTATAGATGGTAGTTAATACCGAATGACTCGATGATGTACGTCGGTGATGCAGTATAAATAGAAAACAAGAGTGGTCCCAAAACAGAACCCCGAGGAACACCGCAATGAAGTTGATGGAGATCTGGTGTAATTTGTCCGATAGGCGAGTCGATTTGAAAGGATTGTGTTCTATGTTTAAGGTAGAGGAAATACATTTCAATGGAGTTCCAGTGGTTCAAAAATGTTTCAGTAATCGAAAATATTTCGTTTTAATCGACTGTGTCGAAAGTCGCACTAAGGTCCAAAGCACATAGAATGAAATCTTTCTATTTGCTTAGGTGATACTTTATTTAAAACGTCGAAAAGATCATGGGAACTCGCGATTACGAAGGAACCATTCTATGACTTTTTTATTTAATGTCATTTACGGGGCAGTTTGGGTCTTTTCTAAAAAAAAAAATAATTACCTATATTGCGGGGTTTTAATCGTTCTGTATCGTTATTAAAGGTTAAAAACCATATTTTTGGTGAAAAATGTAAATTAAATTATCTGGGTTGAAACCCGTTTTACGACCTAATATGGAGGTCTGGCATAAAAAAAGATATAACAATCTTGTGGCAAACGTTCCACAAAAAATAATGAAGGAATGACCTCCATATTCTTCCCTATTATCAACATTGTAGCATAGTGTGTCAAAATAAAGAGATTTTACAGCGTTAGCTTATGTAATTTTTATTAGAACATTACAAAGTTGGGAATCAAAATATGACATATTGATGTCAAAAATTTATAATATGGATTATAATTCAAAATACACATACCTTATCAAAAAAATCTCTCTATGACGAAAATACATTTTCTATGTGATGACCGGGAATTTTCAGACAATTTCATTGAATAGATTCTGAGAAACTTTTGACACAGTGTCCCATAACCTTTTAAAAATGACATATTGAGAAAATAGCAAAATCGCTTTCCGGTTTGTTTGTTTTTTACACTTTTCTTAGGAGCCGTACCCTTTTCGACTGTGTTTTTCGTGCCTTTTAAATCTATTTCAAGAAGTTGGACTTCAATAATATTGTTTCTAAGATAATAAAATATTGTTTTCCACCAAAATCTCAATATCAATTTTTGAAGGATTTTCCGCATAATTAAACCCACTCAGCCCTTTAACTTAATATGTGGGTAAGAAATCATGTAAATAAGAAAATAATGTTACCAAGTCGGGTACCTTTTAAAGAGGATGGTTTTTCAATTGGGTGACGGATAGTCGAACGTTTTATATCTGAAGTCAATGCTATGCTTAATACTGGCAAAAATAAAGAGACAAGCCACGGAGAATTTATTTTGTGATCAAAGGGACATGACTGTATTAATATTAAAGACCGGTATTCCCATTTAAATATTAGTTGTTTGCCTTAGACCATACGGTGATAATATTCCATTCCCCGCGAAAAAAAGCAACACCTATTTTAAATTAATTTCTGGACATATTAAAAAGGATTACACGAAAATAGATAATAACAGTTTTCAAATATTGATGCTATACCTTTAGGTAAACTAATCACAACATCCGCCAGCCAAATTAAATAGATCATGACACAGAACAATGAACGTGTATAACCTGATTGATATAATTTAGGGGGAATTAACGGCCAAAATGGCTGTCTTAAAACAATAACAACGGACTGAGTAACGTCCATTTCGTTTTTTAAAGCAACAAAAATCTTTCTGGGAGCTTAATAGACAATCAAAAAAAGAAAGAAACAAAACTAATAATTGAATAAATGAAAGAATGAATGAATGGATAAATCAGTGAATGAATCAATTAATAGATAAATAAATAAATAAATAGATAAATAAATAAATAAATAAATAAATAAATAAATAAATAAATTAAAGTAACACTTAAAGAAGAATAAGTGCTCTAACCCCAGTCTATTCATGGTATGCAAGTTAAACTTTACAGACAAAATATGGTAATGTGCCGATTCGACGTGCTGAATAATGTTAAGATTAAATAGTTATGTATTTTGTTACATGAAAAGATAAATCAAAACGGTGTATGTAAACAAACAAATAAATAATATATAATATATCATTATATTAACAAACAAATACATGGATAAAACTATATTATTCTCGATAGGCAGTAAATGCTATCTTTTAAAAATATGTTAAAGTAGATATGACCTAAGAGTGTTGCGAGGACTGTAAAGCTTTAACCTATTCGAACTGCTGTGAATCTATATTTAAAAACTCAAATAATATATGAAATGAATTGTTCATTTATTTTTTGGGATGGACTGTTATCAACGTTATAGTCTAAGGGAAACAACTGTGTAATAATTATAATAAGAATCTAGCTCATCAATAATAATTTAGTTATGTCCCTTTGATCGCAAACATTATTCCAAATAGCCCAACTTCGCTTTTTCACTTTTAACTTTTTTCAACGTTAGGGATGACATTGGCATCAAGTGAAATTTAGGCAGTGTTTGTATGAAACTTTAAAATATTAGAGTATCCTACCAATTAGATCTTGTTGATTTTATAAACGATTCGCGCAATGATTTTAAAATAATGATCCAATATCTTGTAAATTACTAACGAAAAAACATTGATCCAATTGTTTCGCTTCCTTTTATTGAAAAAAAAAAAAAGATAAATAAAACATTGAGCCATCCACAGATATAAGATTATTGGCCAAAGAGGCCAGTCGGGTCAAATGTGCAAAATGTAGACGGGATGCAAAGCCCATGATTTCTGAATTGGAACTCAAATTTAAAAAGAATTAGAAATACAAGACAGAATACAATGTTGTTGTTACATACAGTAATGCGATTCATTGACATTATCAGTATCAATTAAAATATCAATAAAAAATTAATACAACACTTTTAGAATATAGATATAAAATCACATCAAATGTTATTATTATGACGGCTTAAAGATTACAATGATTAGCCAATTAACTGTCGTACTCTGGAGGAAAAAAAAAAAAAAAAACATTTAAAAACTTGACCGGAAAACGTGTCCTTCAACTATATTATTGATTTAAAATGAGCCTCGTCTTACAAAAAAAATTATTCTCAAACTTAAGACCCGAGAGTTCCAGATTTGAGTTTGTTTTTTGTTTGTTTGTTTGTTTTTTGTTTTGTTTTTTTTTTAGTTGTTGTTGTTGTTGTTTTTGTTGTTGTTGTTGTTGTTGTTGTTGTTGTTGTTGTTGTTGTTGTTGTTGCCAAATTGAGGGTCATTTAGATCGATCATATTTGACAGACGAGTTTCCGGTCATTAAAAAAAATATGCATCTCCCCCGAGTGGGACCATTTAAATCGATCCATATTTGACAGACCAGTTTTCTGGCCATTTACAAAATATGCGATTTCCTAGAATGCGACAGTTAACTGGTTAAATAATGGCGGTGGGGGGGGGGGGGGGGGTATATTTACATCTCCGTGACTTAGAGTCTGTGACAACGGGGTAAAGCCCTATATAAGTGCCATTTATGATTATTATTAATGCCTGTTTCAGCGCGGATTTTTTTTTTTTTTTTTAATTTTTTTATTATTATTATTTTTTTTTTTTTGCTCTTGACGCCTATGAACTCTTAATGTCTTTAATTGCTATTTTTCTAAACGTGCGGCTATGTGGACTAGTGGTATAACGCTCGTCTTAGGACCGCAATGTCCAGGGTTCGAGTCCAGCGCTGAGCGGCATGTACTTTGATTATTGGGAAATGCTCTATACTCACATTCTATCACAGTACGCATGTGTAAAATGAGTATCTGACCGTATACAGCGTTGTCTCTGTCGGAATATATCGCCAATAGGATTCAATAGTCTGATGTCACATCCGCCCAGCAACGAGCAGCTTGGTTCTAAACAAAGAAAATCGGTACTTTTAATTCTTCATGCTGCCTTGAACTTTTTCACATGTTATGTGATCAGAATGTATAAAATCAAAACATGATCAGATGTATAAATGTGTTTCTCCTCTGGTTACACTTTTATGCTCGTCGGAGAAGTATTCCATAAGGCCGTCCGCCATTGTTCCGATAGTTTATAACCAGTTACTAAGTTACTATGCGTCATAACGTGGGAAGTGACGTCACGACTGTTGAAGCCTATTAGGCTTCATGTCTCGGCCTTCCTTGTTAAGTGTTGCTGCTGGCAAGGAATCTCTTGTCAAGAACTTTGAGAAGGTTTAGTGAATATTGTGCTATGTGAAGGCTATAATCAGTTGTAATTTTAAAGCCGTCATGATTATTACATTTGATGTGATTTTAGATAATATTCTGGGGTGTGTTCTAGTGTTGTATTATCTATTTATGAGCTCATTGTTGTATTGAAAATCTCAACAAAAACAACAACAACAACAAACAGACGCAAAATATTTTCCATAACAACAATGTTAAACTAGATAATAGGCCCGTAAGCGGGTTCGGATGTCAGAACTGCATATTACCGAGTTATAGTTGCTCACCGAACGGACACCGAACGAACGACTTACCGATCACGTGATCAGTTTTTTTCTCGCGTCATCTCGTCTAATCTCGTCACTCCGGAATAGAAAGAGGAGGCGGAGCTTATATGATATAACGCAATGAAAGTTCTGTCCGATGACGGGTGGGGGGATATCACCTCTCCAAAACTTACCTTATTGTATGAGATCTTGAGATTCTTATCCAATCATCGATTGCTCGTTTGACAGTTCGCTTGTGAACAGTTAGGAGACCATCTCTTGATTTATGGACAGGCGGCTTTGCGTAAAGGCGGTGAGTGTTGTACACATCAAAGAGTACCGCTGACCGATGGGTAAATAGTGATTGTGTAACCCAAAAGCCCTGCCGACTCGACTGCAAGGTCTTGTATGTAATAGTTGCGTCACCATATCAACGCTCAGGAATTAATTAGTGAGGACTCTCAGTATATAATATATATATATATATATATATATATATATATATATATATATATATATATATATATAATATATATATATATTAAAAAAACAAACAACGCTTTTGAATCACACGAGATACATCAGTGTGCTCGTCGCATTGAGAATTGAAAAATGAGATATAAATCAAGAAAACCGACCGGAAAATAAAGAAACTAACATTAAATTTAAAAAATTGAGCAATATTTTTTTCAAAATCAATCTACTAGAAAAAAAAATTTATTTCTAAACCTATTTTTGTGAAACAAAGATAAATGTTCTCCTTTTTGCAAGCTGATTCAACAATGTGGTTTTCAAATTTATCGTATACGTAATCATTTGGAAGCTCCCGAGAAAGGTATTTTTGTGTAATCTCTTTCACACACACGCGCGCGCACACACACACACACACACACACACAAACATATACAAACAATACACAAACAATACACATCCCTGGTCATCTATTGCCTATATTATTAATGTTAATATATACATCCCATGCTGATTGTCACTACCCCCCCCCCCCCCACCCCCCAACCATTTCCACCATCCAAGTACCAGCGGCCTTTTCTCTTTGATTTCGTATCATGGTCTACCCGAAGACCAACACCTCGATCGTTTGTGGGTCAACCCCCCCCCCCCCCCCCCCTCCCCCCACCTTCGCCCGTAATCAATTTATAATTTTCTCTCTGTATAGAGCGCCACGTGCACAATTATATACTATTGAATGACACTGACCTTGCCCCTCCCCTAACACAAGCTAACAGCAACCCAAGCTATCCTCTATCACGTGACCTTAGATCCGATGCTGCATACCGCTTGAGAGTCTTCACTATCCAGATCTCGTTCATGGTCACGTGAGAAGGCTATATCCGTTCGGGTTCGGCGTTCGGCGTCTCGTTCGACCCGATTTCGTTAAAAGCATATTATGTAGGCTAAACGTCTGTCGCGATGCAAGTCGATTTTTGCATGGAGTTTGCCATTGATCTGCCCGCTTCTCAAAACATTGGTGACCCACCAAGTCAATCTGGTATAATGTTGGGATGAAATTATAGATAAAGAAAATTGAGTTTGTCGTGAAAATGATCAGGGTAAGAGCTTTTTTTTTTTTAGTTTGTTGTTTTTGTCTTTGTTTTTTTATGTTTGTATTTTGTTGTTTGTTTTCTCTTGTTTGTTTGTTTGTTTGTTTTTTTTATTTATTCTTTTTTTTTTTTTTTTTTGTTTTTTTGTTTTGTTTTTTTTTTTTGGGGGGGGTGGGGGTTATTTCCTGTTTGTCGGATGTGTGTGTGTGGGTGGGGGGGGGGGGGGATGTCTTTTTTTTCTTTTTTTTCTTGTTTGTATTTTTGTGTCTGTGTACGTACGTGTGTGTGTGTGTGTGTGTGCTTGTTTGTTTGTTTTGTTTTGTTTTGCATTGTTATAATTAAAAAATAATTGTCTAGTTAATAGCTCCAAACAGCACAAGCACAACAACATCAAGATTATCATTTTTCGCCAACTAAATAAATACGGTAAAAAGTTATTATTATTATTATTATTATTATTATTATTATTATTATTATTATTATTATTATTATTATTATTATTATTATTATTATTATTATTATTATTATTATTATTATTATTATTACATCGTCATTTGTATCATCCTCGTTACCATCATTATTCATTATTATCATTACCTTTTATGTTTGCATTAAGAGAAAATGTTTTTATCTTCATTTCAATAATATGTTCAATTCAAATTCTAACTTTAATAATTTTCTAAAATATTTGACATCCGATTGATTAATTCAGACCGACTTGTACATAATATATGCTGGTCTAACATCGGGACCGCGTGGCTCAGCGGTACGGTCTTTGCTTCGTACCCGAAAGGTACCGAGTTCGATCACCTTCTGCTGCGCTGCTCTGCGGCTGATACCTGGGTTATTTCAGTCTTTCCTTGGAATAAACCCTAAAGAAAAATTTCCACATGGGGATGAATAAGGGGAATTTTATATATATATATATATATATATATATATATATATATATATATATATATATATATATATATATATACATATATAAACATTTGAAATATAATTAAGATAGTTTGACTTATAAATAGCTCCTTTTATACTAAAGTTGAGCACTATTATTTCATGGTTTTTGTTTTATAATTTATAATATACATATATATATATATATATATATATATATATATATATATATATATATATATATATATATATATATATATATATATATATTTAATTCACTTATAGGCCTAGTTTTACATTATTATTGTAATGAGCCCATAAGGAATAGGGTTATCAGACTTGCAAATGTGCACGTCGATTAAGACGATTTCCTTCCTGTTTGCGTCTTGCCTTATATTTCATTTACTCTTTGAATGCATGGAGTCAGTTTGTACAGTACATAACATTGATAAGAAACCGGCTTTTGTAGTTTTTGTAATCGAGTTTCCTGATACTTGATTTTATTTAATTCTTACCATTTCTCTTGTGTCTTCAACTGTTAAAACCTTTTTAGCGCATGTGACTTTCAACTCAATAAATCACAGTGATGAATGCATATTTCATTTTCTGATAGGCTCGGCGAATCAAACAAGGACATATAAGACAGTCTAACTTTTTGATAACTTTGACAACATTAAATTGTAGCAGACGAACAGATGAAACTGATTATATCGATATTATTTGACAACAGTACAAAGTAAAAGATAAACGATAAACTTACAAGAAGTCTTTTTTGACCTGTTAAATAAATTGAAGGGTCAAAGTACCAACTTATAAACCATTTATTTTTTTATAAGATACCATCATGTCAGGATTAAGAGTTCTCGTGGGTGTAAAGAGAGTGATTGACTATGCGGTGAAAGTGAGTTGTTTTTCTATTGGTGTAGACCGTCTAGTTACTTCCTTAGGCTTTACACTAACTGAACTGACTCTTCTTCAGTTCAGTTCAGAAACGAAGACGAAGTGGCAATTCGGACTCTGGTCTGAATAGTATAGTATAGTCTCCCGTGGCCATTCGGACTCCAATGTGCGTACGACACAATGTGGGCAGAGGGTGTAACTGATAAAGAAATAGAAACAGTTCAGAAGAAATTCTGTTTTGCCCATATCACTATCACTATCACACACTGAACTGACTCAGCTCATAATAATAATACTCATGTCATACCCATGTAGTTGTAGACTAGAAGTAGAAGGATTGTTGCCTGTCTCACACTATCACAGTCACAATGTTTTTTATTTGGACATCGTGTTATGTTGGTAGAAAAGCTTTTCATTTATAATTTATACCACATTTACTTTGACTGACTTTTATTTCTATACTATCTGAATCTGGACTTCCAATTGTAATTGATCTAATTTTGTCTTTCTCGTCAATTATATAGTGGGTTTAGACTACCTTTTGAAAGTTACTAAAATCGTAATTTTGATTTGTATTAATTTTATATAATTATCCATAATTAAAATATTAAAAAAACAAAAACAAAGGGAGACTATTCAGACTGACTGAGTCTCAATAATCTGTTGATTGCACATGCGCATTAAAATTTGAGTCCGAATAGACATGGGAGACTATTCAGAATCGAGTCTGAATATCCTCAGAAATTATTTCAATTTCAAATCAAGCCTTTCACTCTCTACTACTCTCTCTTCTTAGACTTATATTAATACACATTGCTCTTACCCCAAGTTCGTCAATTTTGCCATGGACCGTGTCAGTTGGCAAATCGTCAACTACCAGGGGCTGTGGCAATTTGACAGGGTGTGCATTTTGGGCATTTTCTAATCGGAGTGTCTACTTACACGGTGGCCTTTACCATGCTTTCGAGGGAGGGGCAGGGGGCATGGCATTGAGCTTGGTGCACGGTAACTTATGACCGTGATTTCTTTTCATAACCCCCCTCCCCCCCTTTCTGTGTGTGTGTGTGTTATAGGCAGAATGTAAGCAGTAGCAGTAGCTGGACTGTCAGACGGCCAAATCCAAATCAGGATAAATTGGCCAAATAGAGAATATTTGGTATTAGACCCCCACTACCCGATGTCTTGGTTTTTAATCCATTTGCCTGGGCATAGTGAGAAACAAATCCTTCATGTTTTTGCAAACCAAGCAGAAATTTTTCGTTTTACCATTAGATGCGAAGGGGAAAGAATGACACTATGACAAGAGAGAGAGAGAGTGGGGGGGGGGGGGGGGGGGCATGGGGGAAGATGAAAGAAACACAGGGTCGCCTGATGACATAGAGTAAAGGACTGATACGGAGGTGCTTTATGATACGTGGTTCGTGCAATTTTAACCTCTTAACGGTAACACTGATTTTTTTTCATCCAGATACTAGTTTCCCTTTTGTTAATGTAGAATAAATCGTTTCCACCAATTAAGCTATAATCGCATAGCTTGTCTTTTTATGATAACATATTGATTGTATTGCAGCAGCAAACCTGTTACTAGAGTTACTGTGTACATAAATCCTGAGGCTATGTGCCGGGTTACCATGTACGTTTACACTCCCTTTTCTAAAATTAGAGAGGCAAGATGTGATATGTAAGGTTCTATTCTGCTACATAGATAGATATAAAATGTAAACCATGGTTTTCTTTCAATCAAATATACTATACTACTAGCACATCTATGTTTGTTTGTTGTTTTTTTGTTGTTTTTTTTTTTTGGGGGGGGGGGGGGATTCTTTTGGTTGTTTTCATTTTTGGATGAATTTTTGCCGGCGTGTTTCATGAGGTGAAATTTAAATTTGGTAGAGTGGGGGGAAGGGGGTTGTGCATAATTCTGAAAAAAATAGCCTATCTTTATTCTCAGATATGTCCGCCAATAACGAAAACTGATTATTGGCAGACACCAGTCTGGCAATAATCAAAGTCCTGGCCTTTTCATTATTGGGAGACACATTTATCAAGTTGGTAGAAAGATTTTTATTTAAAATGCTAAACTAGGCGTGAAAAATACCAAATATTCTGAAATTATGCCAGTGGTTATTTGTGTCCCAAATCAGTTAATATCAAGTGATCTTTAACACAAGATGAAAGTAAATTGTGCTCAAATGTCAATTCCAGCTTTTTTTAAAAAAGCAAATGGATCAATGAAATGTAAGTTTTTGTCAATTTGAACCGAAATGTCAAACTAGCAATTCACCATCTTTTTTCAACCAGCATGAAACTTGTTAATCATCAAATCGGTTCATAGTCCACCAACCATTAAAATTTTCACTACCTACCTACCTGTTACTGTCAACTTTATTGATCTTCTTTTGCTTCTATAATTAAATTATAGAAGCAAAAGAAGATCAATAAAGTTAAAGGGTAGGTAGGTAGTGAAAATTTTAATGGTTGGTGGACTATGAACCGATTTGATGATTAACAAGTTTCATGCTCGTTGAAAAAAGATGGTGAATTGCCAGTTTAATTTGTTCATTCTGACCACAATTTTGGGGATATTGATGATAGTCAGGAATTTGTTTATTTCGCAGACGAATCCCTATGCCTAGGTGTTGTTCGCCCCAAAACCGACCACACTTGTTTTCTTTTCCTGTGTTCCTTTTACGAAACAATTCAATTTATTATCACACTTCCACAACACTAGATCCAACAACATATTATTCAAATCAGAGATGAAAATAACTATCAATACAAGGAAGCAAAGATGGTGGAAAATTATCAAGCTCATCTATGAATTTTAAGATACCCCGACATCGGTGTAGATTGATAGCTCAGTGGGTTAGACCACCTTTCATTTTGTTCCATTAAGCTGCACAGTTTCGAATCCGATCACTCCCTTTTAAACTTAAAAAAAAAAAAAAAAATTTGAGCGAGTTTATTCTTTTCTCCTTTTTTGTTTGGCCTTGTTATGTTTCTGAGAATGATTTTCTTAATATTGTATTTATTTTTATTTTTTTCTATTATTCTATTATTATTATTATTATTATTATTATTATTATTATTACATGTATTATTATTATTATTATTATTATTATTATTATTATTATTTTATTATTATTATTATTATTATTTTTATTATTATTATTATTAATGTTAATATTTTTTTTTTTTCATCATCATAAAACCCAGATACGGGTGAAGCCAGACAAGTCTGGTGTAGTAACAGATGGTGTCAAGCACAGCATGAATCCTTTTGATGAAATTGCTGTTGAAGAGGCCGTGAGGATGAAGGAGAAAAAGTTGGCTTCAGAAATAGTTGCAGTCTCATGTGGTCCTACGCAATGTCAGGTAAGCAAACCTGCTACTGTTAATAAGAATTGTAGAATTAGAAATTTTAGTTCCAATTTCAGAGCTCAATGTAAGTCATTAAAACTTATTGAAAATGAAAGTTGATTACAGACTTCATTATTTTAAGGATTTTGAGGTGTTGTTTAATCCTAATGAGGGTAAATTGTTGATACTTTGAAAGTTGAATATATATCAGCTTCAATTTCTACCTCCTGAAAATTACGAATTTTTTAGATTTTCAAGTTGGCCGGTCTGGGTTAGAAAATGTTTCAGCAATATATCAGTCTGTATAAGCAGAATGACTTGTTGATTATGAAAAACGTGGATAAGTAGTAAAACCTCATTTACATTGTCATGTGTAGGATGTGAGAATATTTTTTTTTATAGTGAAGAATAAATCAAGCTTTTACAATAACCAATAAATGTACTCTGGGCACTTTTTATTATTTTGGGGTTTAGTGAAATAAAGGCTGAATAAAAGAAGAGTTGATCATGGTAAAATCTTAGACTTACTAAAATCTTACATTTTATGATTTATCAATGAACGTTAGAAACGTATACTTTTAGTATGCCATAAAATTTTGAGCACATTTATAAAAGAATGAAGTAAATGTGTTTTTTTTTATCTGGAAAGTAATCTGAATTTCTAAATTTAAAAGGATGAAATTGTGGTAAATATTGAGACATTTTTGGTATTATTTTCAATTGTATAGTCTTTTCCATCGTATGCAAGGGAAGTTCAGTCATCCATTTGTCATCAGCCTATGAAATATTTGATACTTTTACTTGAGATTGCAATGTGTGTTGCAGTAGTGGAGCATTACAGGTTTGAATTCAGAGAGAATATGACCTAAATTAGATTTGAGAGCTCGAGCCATTAATGGTCACTTTTAATGGTATGCCCTTGGGAAAATTATTTATATACACATTTTCACACTTTGTAATATGTTAGAATATTATCCAATTGTTAACTGTAAGTTTAATTTTGAAACTTAGGATAAACACTGGCTCCTTGACTAATTTTTAAATATTTAGATTTAATGGAGTAATGACAGATTTTTCAGGATTCTATTCTTATCATCACACAATTTTAATTGTTTTGTTATTTTACTTCACCAAGATTTTAAAGTCAAAATGATACATTATAAAAAAAAGTGTTATCCTAGTTCTATGGCTCTTTTGGTTTGCTGGTCTGTTATCATCATCATTATTATTGAGATGATATATTGTATTCAACTGTTATTCCTCTTACCGAATTATCAGGAGACATTAAGAACAGCCATGGCTATGGGAGTGGATAGAGCCATTCATGTAGAAGTTGACCCAAAGACCTACGAAACACTTCAGCCCATACATGTTGCCAAATTGCTTTCTAAAATTGCCCAAGAGGAGAAGGTGGACATTATTTTCACTGGAAAACAGGTACTTTGATTTGCTTTATTTTGTTATTTTAGATTTAAAAATTTAAAACAACAATTTATTTCTTTTTAGTCAGTTTTTGTTTTGCTTAGTTTTTTTACTTTCAAAAAGTGCTTGCTATTTTATATAATGTGTAATGGAAGTGGAAGCCAACTTTTCTGTTTGTGAGGTGGGTGTGAAGTTTCACAGAAAAAGAAAAAATTTAATGGATGGTAAGGAGAGGTGGCATCAGTATTGGAATTATTTGTTTTCCTGTTTTTGACACATTTAAGGCATGAGAAATGGGTTAAGAATGGTGAGGTTTTGATTACAGGAGGATATTAGGTTGGATGTCCAGGCCATCCACTGCTAATATGATAAAAAATACAATAAAGCTATGTATGCTACAGTGTCAGATAAACAAAGGAAAATACAGGGAAATATTATTATGAAAAAAAATCAATCTTCACGCTGGTATGCTTCACTTACGATGAAAGGAAATGTATTATTAAATGACACACTTTTCAAATGAAGAAAGATTTTTTTTTTTCTGTATTATTATTATTTTTTTTAATTTTGCTATTTCTCCTTTAAAAAAATGTTATTTTCAACCTTCTCATGCGGCTGCGAGGGGAGATGTCAAGGGAAAAAAGATTCAAGTCTGTGTAATAATATAACTCGCGTTTTGTAAGTTCTAAGCACTCATTGATTTTCTAATTTTATCTCTATTAAGGCGATAGATGATGACTCTAACCAGACAGGTCAAATGACAGCCTCCCTTTTGGACTGGCCACAGGTAAGTGAATCATTTATTGTCATTTCCTCAAAGTAATCTGACCTCTCTATTAAATTAAGGTTCTTGGATTCTATCTTCTCTGTACATAAGTGACGGAGGTTCAAATTTTGATGTAATTTAATGCTTGGATACATTTTAAAATTTATTTTAAGATATATAATGTATATATCTCTATCACAATTAATTGTTGAAGCTGCTGGAATTTTTTACCTTAAAAACATTGATGATGAATCTACTTTTATTGTTGAAATTTTATTTAGACTTAACCTTTGATATTACTTTTAGATATCAAAATATTAATAATAGACTTTCTCAAGTTTTTGCCAGATTTAAAGGTATTAAAGTATATTTTCTTAATCGTACTGCAATCATGGTTGTTTATAGTTTATAGTCTCAGATGTTATATAATTCTGTTTTTTGTTCTTTTGTTTGTTTTTGGTTTTTATATGATGCAAGATCGTGTGCATTCTTTTTTTTTTTTTTTTCTTTGCTCTAGGCAACATTTGCCTCTAAAATTGAAAAGAACAATGGAAACCTGAAGGTAACTCGTGAAATTGATGGAGGGTTGGAAAATATTCAGATTAAATTGCCTGCTGTCCTGACCGCAGACCTTAGGTTGAATGAGCCGCGATATGCAACCTTACCCAACATTATGGTTAGTAGATTTGATGTATCTGATATTCTCTTTTCTTTTTTTTTATATTGCTAAGGCTATTAAACGGTTAACGCATTTGATGTGGTCTGAGAAAACATCAGAAGTGACTGAAATTGTTTTTGTATGAGGTTGACAATTGTTTACAATGTTTGAATTTCACAATTTTATTTATTACTTATCACAACTAAATCACACGAAATAATGTTTCTATTATTATTATTATTATTATTATTATTATTATTATTATTATTATTATTATTATTATTATTATTATTATTATTATTATTATTATTATTGTTATTATTATTGTTATTATTATTATTATTATTATTATTGTTATTATTATTATTATTTTTATTATTATTATTATTATTTTTATTTGTACCTTTGGTGGTAGTAGTAGTAGTAGTAGTAATAGTAGTAGTGGAAGTAGTATAACTGGTCCAAGTTACTCAATGAGCGCTTTGAGGTTTCGACGAAAAGGCGTTATATAAATATGTTTATTATTATTAATGATAGCTAGCTTTTTAAAGGACACTTTTATAAAGATACAAGGAGAAATGAATACGTGCAGACCTGCCACCCGTACACATTTAATCTGTATATTATCACAAACAGATTTCTTCAGGGGTCAAATTATGTCAAGTTTCTGAATATCATGACTCCCCCCTCCCCCCAAATTGCTTATCTTCGTTAACTTTCTGGTGATATTAACCAGTGCTGATGGTTTTCTTCGGGTCCACAGAAATCTGCGATTTTGTAGTCAGAGGAGGAATTCCTTCTTTTAGATAAATTACATTTCCTCTAGACAAAGATGTAGACAGTGAAAGACTTGACTTATTATGTGTGGTGGATCAAACAGATGTAGTTTTCCACTCTCCAGAAGTTAAGAGGTTCAATGATAGTTTATCATCTCAATTTCTCTAAAAGTGTGGGGTAGTGCAGTAAAAATAGGGCTTAAAAGGCAATCGTTCAACATTTTCCTCTTTTTTCACTTTTTTTCACCATCAGCACTGTGCATTTTTACATACCCTAGTGTCTTTGAATAATGCTTACCATCTGTAGAATTTTCGAACATAGACTTCTAATTCTTTGTGTCTCATTATTTTAATGATGAAGATTGGATTATTAGAAGGGAAAAAATGTTTTAGTATTTGTATCAGGTAAAGAAATCCTGATTTTAAAGTTTAGTCTTTTTTTTTTTTTTTTCCCTTTTATTTGCATTCTAGGTTTGCAGCTGTGTATAATGTGCACAGTTATATTTTCATCTTTAAGTTTTGAATTTAAGTTTCAGCAGACTTAATCAGTCATATTTTTTTTTTCCTTTTCTGTCACTAGAAAGCCAAGAAAAAGCCCCTGGCCAAGAAGAAGCCAGAGGATTACGGTTTGGACCTGACTCCCCGTCATACCGTTGTGTCAGTTGAGGACCCACCAGTCAGAGAGGCAGGCTCCAAGGTGGAGAGTGTGGAGGAATTGATGGAAAAATTGAAGAGCTCTGGGCTCATAGCTTGATGAGGGTGAGAAGTGTGCTCTATTCTGTGTCATATTGTTCTGTTGAACAGAAATAGGGAAAATTTATGATATGAAGCCTCAAAAATATCTCCCCTGACTTTTGAGTTGAAGAGTGTTTGGGTTAAATTTTCTAAATTTGTTGAATGGTAGTAACATGCAATGTACTCTTTTGCAGCATTGTGAAAACGGAATCTTCATCATGTATTTAAAGATGATCTTTTTATAAATAAACAATTACAGTCTTACAAGGAGTTAACAGAGCAATCATTATTATAAATATCAACTAAACTAAACCTTGTAAGTTTAGCTTTTAAAATTTTCTTACCTTTGACTGAATTTACAATCTTTTCTCAAATTTTGGGAGATTTCCGCCCTTGCCCACTTTTAAAGGTTAACAAAGCTCGCCGTGCCAATTATATCCATTTTTATAAGAGATAAAGAGAGACTATATGGGGGATAATGTCCTTAGGGTCTATTTTAAGGGAAGTATGGAATAACCGAGGCATCTGCTCAATGAAACACTGCAAAGTTAACTGAGTCGATTTGATTTGCTCAAGGTCACATGGCATGCTCAGAAATTTGAACGTAGTACCTTCCTGCTAATGAAGCAAAGATCTCTCAGGGACTTTAGTGTTTAAGTTTAAGCAGACTCCCTGTGTTCAACAGGACAAGAGTGGAATTTGAAAAATGGAAGGAACAAAGTGTCAATAGGTCACACTGTTTACAAAATTTAGTTTATTCTCTGAATGATTATGTATATGCTTATGAATTACTATGGCTTTTGGACATAAAATTCTTTAGTGGGCTTCTAAGTTGGTATTGATGCTCCTGCTAAAATAGCAAAACTATGAAAACATTTATTGAAAGTATTGATAACTTTCGGAACATTTAAGCTGTATTGTTTTATTCTTTTATTTGCTTTATGTTTTCTTTTGTTTTTTATTAGCGTTTTTTTTTTTTTTGTTGGGGTTTTTTTTGGGTATAAAAATTCTTAGAATTGCAGTTATAGATTCCAACTTTGAAATTTCAGTCTGTGATAAATATGTTACACATGGCATTGAATTTTTTTCTCATCTCTACACAACAGATGGTGAGTGTGGTTGTCTGGAACTTTAGCAATGGCCTGACAGTCGTGCATGAGTACAATGAAAATGGAATCGTGACTACTACTATTATTGTGTGTCGCCATGTTGTTTGTGTGTGTGTTGAATTTGATCCAGTGCCATTGGAGCCAGGTTGATTAATAAAGGTGTATAAGCAGTTTTGCTACAGACGGAGATCATTGGTTTACTTATTAATGGATATTATCAATTCCACTGACTCTTCGCTTTTGAGTCTAAGTCTAAGAGGTTGTTACTAAAAAATTGTTAGATGTTTTTTAAAATAAATTTTCTATTACAAAAAAGAAATAACGCCTTTTTTTTCAACTTACAGGCTAATAATATCTTATCCTGATTTTACACATAATTTGTGATCAAATATATTTATTGATGCATTTGTTAATATATTTTTGTTTTGTTTCTTAACATCTTCCTTCCTGCTTCAATTCTTTATGGTGGAGCACCGGGTTATACACGTGTTATGATGAATGATTTCATGATGACTTGTATTAAATTTATATGAAATGTTTGATTAAATAACATGATGATTATGATACCATTGTCACATTTTTGTTTTTCTTTTTGCTTTTAAGTTTGTGTTCGTGTTTGGGTTTGTTTTCTCTATCATTTTTTTCTCACCTGTATGCGTGTGTGTTGTTTGAGTGGGGGGGGGGGGATTTTTCTTTTTTCTTCTCTTTCTTTTCATCAAAATCAAGTTAGGTTTTTATGTTTTGATTTTTAACATATGATTTATAACCATTTGAGTGTTTTCCTCTTAGTGGGATTTTGTGCCGGTGTCTGGGTGAAACATTTACGTAATCTCAAACTAAGTACACTGATAGTGTGCCCTTGGAATATACATCTGTTACCTATTTGTACCATTCTCCTTTGTCTTTATCCTCAAATCCTTTTAATTGTACATCTAGAATGTTTGTACTATCCAATTTTCATCCTTTTTACTGGCGCTGATATGACCTAAATGTGTTGCAAGCGACCTGAAGCCCTTAGAAACATTTTTTAAATGTGTCAAAATAATAATAATATTAATAATGTTAAATTTCTATAGCACCCCTTTCCACCAAAAGTGCTCCGAAGCGCTTATACTATATATGCACATGGGATCATATAATATATCATTCAATAAAATATCACTCAGAGAAAACTGAAAGGAAGGACTCTGTCATCAAAGAGGCTTTAAAGGAGGACAGAGAATTACGTTGTCTGGTGTCTGCTGAAAGAGCATTCCAAACAGAGGGAGCACAATGTGTGAAAGCATATCGTTAAAAATTCGACATAGGAATCAAATGGTTCAAGTCAAATACAGAGAAGTTGTTGAGCTGAGAGAGTGATTCTGATTGTAGATATAGAAGAGATGACAAGTAGTTGGGAGCAATGCCATGGATGCTTTTAAAACAGTAACAGGCAAGTTTGTAAGCAATCATGCGAAGCCAATGCAAGACTGTAGTGACTTTTTGATTTGGTAACAAAATGAGCAGCTTTATTTTGGAGTAGCTGCAGTCTTGAAATCAAGCTTTTTGTCAACCCGTAGAGGAGGGAGTTGCAATAGTCAAGTCTTGAGGTAATCCGTGAATGAACTAGCATTTTGCATGCGTCATTCATCGTCGATAACGCGCCACACGTGTCCAATGTTTCTGAGCGTATAGTGGATATTTGGACATAATTTTGAGATGAGAGTTTGCATGACCAAAAATTCATCTAAATAAAGCCTAATTTCACTTTCAGATCTTCGAATTTTTTGTTATTTATTATTATGTCCTTTTTACCTGAACACAATGAGTTCAGTCTTGTCATCATTGAACTTGGAGTTCGTTTGCTGACATCCAAGACCTGATTTTTTGCACTAAGTCTGATAGAGTAATTTTAACATTCACAATCATTCAAAGACATTGGACAATTAAGTTGTGTGTCATCGGCATAGACATGATGGTCGACGCCATGAGTCACCAACATATCGCTCAAAGGATCAATTTACGTTGTGAAGAGGTATGGCCTTACACAGATCCTTGAAATGCCGAAACACCTTAAAAACAAACAAAAGGTTTTTATTCTGCTACTTCTTTACTTTACCTTTACCGATGTTCCATGTCGGACACGACGTTGGAGATCATGGTTCGCCAGCTCTCTCTCTCATCTGCGAGTTTCGCACATTGATTTATGGGGCTTCCTACGTACGCTGCGACATTTCCAAGCCAGCTTGTCCTTCTTCGTCCTCTACCACGCTTGCCTTCTATCTTTTCCTCTGCAATGGTCTTCTGTAGTGAGTCGTGCCTTCTGATGTGGCCGAAATATCGGGTTATCCTCTTTCTAATAGTTGAAATGATCGTTGTTGATGTTATTCCTAAATGAAATAAACATGTGAGTATAAACCCAAGACCTTCACACCCGGCCCGTCCAGCTCTTCTTCCTCCCTTGATGGCCTTTGGGGATTGACTGCCACTTGGGTTATCCCAGACTTTTATCGAGGTAGGTCCTTTGGATAATCGAAGGAAATCGTGAAGATATCTCTTTTTTTGAAGGGATCATGTGGTCATTTCTGTGTAAGACCTCCCAGTGATCTCAGATTCACATTGAACACAAGAATAGATTGCATTTGGTATCATCTTGTATGTGATGTCAATAATATCTGTACTCTGTTTTTCTTTCTTTACTTTTTTTCTTTTACCGCTTTTACGCTTTTTATGTTGTTTCTTTGTTTTGTTTTCTTTCTTTTTTGCTTGCTTTTTAGAATTTACTTGTTTGTATTTTATTTGAGTCGAGGAGGGAGATTCATAGAGCCCTAAACATTTTATTTGATCTGCAGTTTTATGACCCCCCCCCCCCCCCCCCCAATAAAAACAATCATTGAATGCTGGCATTTCACATCTAAAAATAGAATTAAAAACGGGTTGCAAGTTGTTTATAGAGAATCAATAACCCAACCTGATCCTGAAATAACTTAAAAGTTTTCAGACGCCAATAAAATCCTAAAACTTGTTAAAGGTCAACTGTCAACACGTTTCTTCTTCCAGTTTCTAATGGCAAGGGGCATTACTCGTGTGTTTTTGTCTAAAAACCAGAATAGAATCGCTTATTCCCCTTACCAAATTAATAGTTGAATAATCAGAGTAAGAGATAATTCTTACGAGATAATTTCTGAGTTGACTTGGAGAATGTGCCCTAATCTTATTATCCATCGACAAAAAGAAAACTGAGCTCCCGCTAATCGTTATTTATCGTGTAACAATATACACTTACAGTGACTTTGACGATTTGGTCACCGACTTTAAGTGCAAAGTAAAGCAACGACGAGCATTCTGGGTCTAAATGAATGACAATGAGCGCTGCCTGACTTTACACACAACCCAAGAGTGAATGAGTACCCGACAACGAGTATTATATTGCTCGGAAAATTTCTATTAAATTGGAGACGATACCAGATTTTCCTCAGCATCTGTCGGGTCAAATAAAACATTTAAAAAATAAATCTTATTGATTATTGACTTTGTCTATGAAAATTATGTCTTCTTTCAAAATATCACACACAGAAAGGGTTTTTATTAATTTGTCTAAATTAGCCTTTCTCATATGCCCCTTGAATTTTGTCTGTCTCTTTCTCATCCTCCTAATCATCCATCGTGGGTATTCCAATTCCACCATCTCCATCACGTCTTTATTGTCTTTCCGTATTCTGTCCATGGGATCATCGGCATTCTTCTTATGGGCCACAACGCAGTTGCTTCCATTCTCTTTGCTATATGCCTGCGTATGTCAATTCAAAATAACACTGCAAAAGCCTCATATTATTTAGTTGTTTGTCTTTTTTTTGTTTTTTTGTTTTTTTTGGCATATTTTTCCTCTCTCAAAAAATGTTGATCATGTTTTGGATGGAAGGTGGCTTTCGCTTGACTATTGAAAATGGAATTTATAGCCAAAAAGTTGGGTTGGATTTTTCGTTTATTTACTAGAAAACTTTTAGATTGCAAATGAGCAAAACTAATTCATTTTTCGTCAGGGGTGAATAAGGTGATTAGTCACATCGTCGTCACTCGACATGAAGTCTATGTGTTGCCTTTGTACGAACTCACTTGATTATAACGCTCTCGAGAAAGGGAAAAAAAGCTTGCTAAAATCGGAATATGCCGAAATAAAATGCTCACGGGAGGGAACGGCTTATATAGAGATGAAATTCAGCCACCCAGCTCCTGGGTGTGCTATTTTGCAGAAGAACGTACTATGATCCAGATAGATTCTAGTACTGTACTCATATTATGTTAGTCATTGCTCTTTGCTAGGCGCACTTGTCCAGTGCGGCTATGTGGTCTAGTGGTATGACACTCGGTTTCGGATCGGAAAGACCTGGGTTCGAACCTCGCTCGGCGCATAGTTGAGTTCTTGGAAAAGGCTCTTTGCTCACATTCTCTCACCGTACTTAGGTGTAAAATGAGTACCTGCCCGTTGACAGTGTTGCCTCTGTCGGAAAAAAAAATGTAATATCACCTAACAGGCGTCATGTCTAGTTCTACATGTTACCTGTTGCCGTTGGTCATGGACCCTTTGTAAAGTGCTTTGAGCACGTTTAGTGGATATTGCGCTAAATAAAAGCTCAATTTTTTTAAAAAGTCCTGTGGCATGGACTCATAAGAAAATTTACCAATTTAAAATCTCAAAGACTTTCTTAAGGGATCTTTACCCCTATTTAACATTTTGGCATTTTTTATGCGTGTATTCGTTGAAGAGCACAACAGCAAGCTCGCCTATAGGGGACGAGAGACCATGCGCACAACCAACATGACGTTCTCTCTCTAATAACTTTTCCGCCGGTGACGTCACCGACTATGGGTGACGTCCAATCAAGGGACGCTTCTCTTCCGCTAATCTCATACCCTATAGGCGAGCTTGCTGTGGTCCATCATCCAAACCTAGCTATTGTCACGTGCAGGCTTGGTTGTGGAAAGGTCTTTTCAATAGACTAGTGTCCAATCCAAAT
This sequence comes from Berghia stephanieae, assembly GCF_034508935.2. NCBI lineage: Eukaryota > Metazoa > Mollusca > Gastropoda > Nudibranchia > Aeolidiidae > Berghia > Berghia stephanieae. The sequence goes on along the minus strand of NC_088372.1, from coordinate 15,380,815 downwards.
AGTAAAAAACAATTACGAATTGTTTAACAATATAGAAACTGGAATATGCTCTTGCTTCATTTGTGATTTATCGTCTCAAAACGGTATTATGTCGGAACGAACCAGATGCTTAAAAGCCTAATTTAATGTTTAAACTGGTCACAAATACAAATTGTTGCATTAGTACCCTAAAATATGGCATCCATTTTCCTCAATACATCATATAAACTCAACGCAAGTCTGATATTTCTTACTATAAATTCAATTTTCAACAACTTAACAATCCCGCCTTAATACCGTTTTGAGGCGAAGGGTCACATTTGCCCTATTACTATTATTATTCTTTACTTCGTGTTAGGTTGCCATCGTAATTGTTGAACTGGAAGGGGTCCTCTGACTTTCCATAGTGGGCAGGAATGTTACTTTTGCTGTGTCTTCTATACCCCGTTATGTTTTCCCTTTCCATGTTGCTCTCTGTCTTTGTTCTGGATTGATATTGCTCGGGTTTTTATTCTAGTCCTGGCAATATTCTCTAGCTGTGAGGGAATCAGTGAAATGTATACTAGTTCCTTTTTTTGAGAGACGATATATTGTTTTTCCTTGTAGATCATCTCTCTGTTTTGTACTACTATAATTTTTAGTTTTGAATATGATTTAAGTGTATCCTTCATAGCCGTATTCTTTATTTGCGCCTTGGTGGGACTTTTAGGTAATGTCAAATAGACACCTTGACGGATTGGTCATGGAATATTCTTTTCCATATTTGGACCAGTCTCGTTTGTCTTACTTTTTCTTGTGTGCTTTAAACTTCAGATTTGCAGCTTGTCACCTATCATTTTCCTTTTTACTGGCGCCGTAAAAATCAATAAAAGCAAACAATGATTTAATAACTTAGAGCGAAAGCGTAAAGCGAATGACAGACCACACGTTCCTGAAAGTACTAAACGGAGGAGTGGGAGAAGAGGAAATGAATCTAAATAGTCGTATGAAAAAAGTGTGGTTACTGCCTGCAGAATAATGTGTAATGTGATTAAACGTAAACTTTAGCTTTATATAGAGCAATATCCACTAAACGCGCTCATTGTGCCTTACAAGGGTCCCAAGCCAACAGAGGGTTGACATATAATACAAGATATTACGCCTGTTAAGGAGATATTACACTTTTTTTCGCCAGAACACGTGTTAACTCACTTTCTTTAAACCAAATATATCCGTAGTATTATACCGGGGTTACTTTTACCCCATGCTATTTACTCATATTTTTTGAGACAAATTATCGGGTAGTAGTAGTATCAAAGCTTATGTTTTTACTTATTACATGTTAATGATAGTTGAATAAAATTATCTACGTACATGCTCATTTTAAATACATTATTTTTCAATTTTGAAAAGTAGCAAGCATCTCTAGGATTGAATGAGTTAATGGCCAGGTACTCATTTTACTCCTGAGAGAATGTGAGTAAAGAGCCTTTTCCAAAGACTCAACTATGCGTTGCTCGGAACTCGAACCCAGGACTTTCTAATCCAAAGACGAGTGTCATACCACGATGCGACATAGCCAATGCATTTTGAAGCGTGTTGTACAATAACAAGGAAGAAAAGTGATGTCAAAAAACAGGTTCCTTGTTCACTGCCGGAGAATTAGATGCATCATCATCATCATGTAGTTCCATATCTGAAGCAGACGTCGGAGGTCATCTTCCGCCAAACTGATCTATCTCTTGCCAATTCTATTAAAGCAGCGCCACCTTTCTCAGCTTCATCTGTCCAAGTTCTTATCCCTTTCAAATAAGTTATTCTTTGTCTTCCTCTTATTCTTTTTCCATTCATCTTTCCAGTCAAGGCGAGTACTTCCAAACCAGGATGGCGGATAATGTGTCCTAAAAATTCCATTTGGCGTTTGATTATTTTTGTTATCAGTGATTAGATGCATACTTTGTGTAATTCATCTTTTGGTGTTAGAGTGATGATATCTCAATTTTCCAGTGTAAAGATATGCTGGTCATCAAGAAAGGCCATCCATCCTCACTCACGTCCCGTAATCCTAAGATTCTGCCTAAACATCCAGCAACTAAAATAGTTATGCCACCTCTATTTAACCTATTTGTTTTTACTACTCCGAAAGACTGGTTGCATACTCACTCTCAACGATTTAGGAACCAAAATGAGTAGAAGACTGTTCTTCTCTATCGATGATTGGAACGTCACTAAGCATTAACCAATCAGAATATATTCTCTGTGATTTAGCCCTCTCCATATGCCAGGTTCATTGAACCCAGCCAGCCACTGTAACAATAACTAGATGAATAATGGACTGTTTTTCATTTGAACATTACCACTATTAACACTTGATCTTTCCATACCTAGCACAAAATTAACCACATGAGTTCAAAGCTCTTTAAAAATACACCCAAAAAATCTCATGGTAACACCGATATTTGAATAATTTTAGAACAAAGACAACGCTGTTAACATCTTACAGACAAGGTACTCATTTTACACCTGAGCATGGGAGGAAACGTGAGTAAAGAGCCTCTTTCCAGGAATTAACTCTGTGCCAGTGACAGGGGTACTCAAACTAGGGACAAGGCGACTGGAATATCAGTAGACCACAAAGCCACACTTGCCCTCTGATCCATAGACCCCTGGTTCGAGTCCCGCCATAGACGGCCCAAGTATTATTACAATCAGGACGTGTAAAATGAGAACCTGGTCGGTATTTGAATTGTCTCCGTAAAATAAAAATAAATGTAAGGCCGCCTTACGGGCGTCATGTCTCGACCTAAATATCAAATGTTGCTGTTAGCTTGATATCTCTAGCAAAACGCTTTGGGCAAATTGAGTGATTCTTGTATTTATTATTAACATACAGTGACTGTCTGCTAGATGACACAGGAATGGACAACATCCAGGAGCTGCGTACACTCATGGAAGACCGGACAAAATGGCGAAAGGACAGTGTGGCTCATATTGGGCGGCCTAAGTAAGTAAGTATTTATTATGGAAAGCCCAAAGAAAATACTTTCCTGAAGATCCCGGTCAGATTTTCAAAATTAAATAATAGAAATAAATCGTCAACACAATCAATAAAAGTCAGCAAACTTCCGTGTAGATTTTATTTTTCACATAAATTATAATAATCCCATTCAAATAACTTACAGCATCGTTATTGATTGCCAAATTTATGATAATGATAATACGCCTAGTCAAGGCAGGCAACACTCGAGATCGAATTGGTCTTCATTATTGGGACTATCTAGTTTCCCGCAACGAGATTTAATGAATTTAGAAGGAATAAAAATACAGTAAGAAGACCTAAATCATACCCTACTTCATACCCATTACAAGTTTCTGCATTAATTATTTTAAAATCTGGATCTGTACCTAACATTTACTTGCTGCTCACATAATTTGTGCTTGCTTTACGGTTGAAACTGCGGAGGACGACATAAACAATTGTAATGTCTGTATTTTATTTGAAACCTAAAAGTTTCTATAGATACATTCATTCGAGTTGTGTTGTGTGGGATCCACTGTAATGTCTCCTAGCCCGGGCTAAGAAAGACAATAGATCTGAAAATGTGTGTATGAAACAATGTCAGACAAAGCAAGAAAGAAAAATACATGACAAAAAATACCATCCCAAAAAATCAGTTTCCCTCTACTGGGGATCTTCTTCTTCTTCTTCGTTCCCGTCACGTCACATGGTCAGTCCGGTCTGGTGAATGAAGCCCTCAGTGGTCCTGAGGTCGTCCTCACTGCCGTACAGCTTCTTTGAGTATGGGGTTGGGTCAGGCCAGAAGTTCCTTCTCAACTGGTTGTACCTACTGGGGATCGAAACTCAGACTCTCTGAAGGTAATCAGGACTGAGGTTCGATCCTAAGTCGAGGAAGTCTGATTTTTGGGGGGGATGACTTTTTCTTGTATTTTTCTTTCTCGCTTTGTCTGGCATGGTTTCTTAATACTTTTCAGATCTGTTTATCTTTCAGCAGTGTCTGCACCAATGACAATGATCCTATTGTATGCGGATGTCGCATTATTATTAGTAATCTTAAACACACAGACACACACAAAACACATCTTTTCCTATCGCTAAGAAAATTCTACTTCAATTATCTATCAATTAAAATGACCTCCTGTTGTCAAACTTGTCAAACGTCTCATATCCGAGACTTCTTTAAACCAGTTAGTTGCCGTAGCCTGGAATTGCATTATTTAAAAATGTGGCCAGAAAAATCGTTCTTCAAATATCGTCTGATTCAAAGTTAAGTGACCCTCATCTCGGCCAAAACTCTTAAATCTGAGATTTCGTGAATTCCCAGATTTTGAGAGGGGTTGGTTTTTTTTTAAATTTTGCCAAGATGAGAATCATTTAAATCGATCGATATTTGAATAACGAATTCCCGACCACATTTTTAAGACACCTTCTTTCCCAAAGTACGGCTGCTCTTTGATTAAAAACACTCCCCAGCACTGGCATCATTTCTTAAATTTGAAGTTTACAATTGGTACATTAGACGATATTCATTTATTTATTTATTTATTGATATATTCGTTTGTTTAATTATCTATTTATTATTTTTTTATTTTTTGTTTGTTTATTTTTTTATTTTTTTATTTGTCTTTTCATCTATCTAACAATAAATTTGGGCAGTGAGCGAAATAAGATAGTTGATCCTTTAAACAAGAATCCAATTTATTTTTTAAACGAGTAGATAACGATTTGTGTACTAAACAACAGTTTTTATACGGGGTTTTGAAATAGTTCCAATATATTAAAATCACGCAAGTGAGCAGCGCAAGCCTGAAATGACGGGAATGAGTGCGGATTATAGGCCAAGCTCTTTTAAACATTGCTTTATCACACCCTTGAACTCGACTTTGAAAAACAACGAGTCACTAATATTGTCCTTGTATTAAAAATATATTTTAAGATGAAACTGGCTTCTTTTTTGTGTAATTTAATCTTAGAGAAAAACACAAGTAAAATCAATGAACCAAAGCAATAACAAAGATATGTTAACATTTTGATTTCGTGCTTTCCTTTCATCACCTTTTCCAAAGGAACTGAATGCCTATTTTCGCCATCACCTCGAACGAAATCGTTTACGAATATCTTACTTTTTATCGAACTGACAACTTGATGATAGCATAGGCCAAGATTAGAATAGATTTTGACTCGTTAGTAATGGAAAACTCCCTGATGATGTGCAATAAATTGCAGGGCGCAATTGTTTTCTTGGCATTAGAACAACAATCGTAATTGATGGGAAAAAGGTGTAATTATTGCCAATTATTCTGCACCTCCCTCTAAGTTACCAAAAACAATTTATGACGTCAAACTGTCATCGGCAAAATTTATTCAGATACGATATTCGATAAGTGATATCATTAAATTCTTTTTGTTTTAATATTCTTCAATTAGAAACTATAAATAAACATCGTGTGAGAGGTAGAGTCAAAGATGTATTGCTCTCTCGCGCTTTGTAATCCAAAATTTGTTCTCATTACGGAATTGCAAATTTGGGCAGCTAGTGGGAACTCGTCCGGGATTCCAAAACGCAAGAATGCAATGACCTTTAAATATTCAGATAAATGTGTATGTCGAATGAGATGGTTTTAGGGTTGTTCGATATCAATTTTTTTTCCTTTCCAAGACATACATGAAACATGTCCTAGTATATTGTACTTGCATCAGAATGGTTAATTCTTATAAAATATGCTGACATCTTGGCCGTTCTCTGGAAAATGAAATAATCGTTTTATCGACCCACAGCTGCTGCATGACATTATTTTCACTGTGATATTTTGAAAGAGAACAAGTCTTATGGTATATCTTCAATTGAGATTAAAAAGCCATTTAGAACTAGGGATATGTTGGCTTCTCTTCCTAACCAGATTTCAAATTTATGACAAATAACAATAATATACGTCCATTATTAATAGCTTTTGTTACAGTGTACAACATGTTTCTATAACATTTAGTGTATTTTATAGTATGTATACTTATTCTTCCAATAAATTCACTAGTTTTTAAAAAATATATATATATACTGCTTTTATTCAGGACAAATCATTCTTAATAAATTATCATAGTTTTGAATAAATATATAGCTACTTACATACTGTTTGTTGATTTTTATTTACTTATATTTGTTCAGAAGCATCAAGATAAGAATATGAATCCTAAATATTCTTTATCATATATTTATTTTTATTAGAAAGATAGTTTTTTTATGATGTTGAATGAATTTGATCATGAGATCTGTAAGGCAATCCACTTCCCTATATAAGGAATAAAATTGCAATAACAGCTTTCTGAAAATTACTGTTTTTGCTGTTACTAATCTAAAAATCATTCAAAATTTTGCATAAAGATTGAAAATAAAAGCGAGTTACGAAGTCTTCAACCATAGAGAATTTATTTATATTTCAAAATAATGCATTATAAAATCGTCCCATTTGTGTTTATATAGGTGCATATATACTTTATTTTTCTATTTTTGACAATTCGTAAGATAGAAAACATAGTGCTAATATGTTTAAACACTTTCTCCTTTATAATATTATTATATCGTATTATATTATGGTTTTAGAATATCAAAAGACATTTCCTCGTCCATTTAAATTCAATGATTTACGAACTCATGATAACGTCGTATGATGACAATTACATTGGAAAGTAGTTTATTATCAAAGGAACCGCTAATATTGTAAGGCTCTTTGTATGTAGCGTTTTTTTGAAATGCTTAAACTCGCAGCATTCTTTTGTTTTCAACTTTATTTATCCCCCAAATTTTATTATTTGATCAAAGATATTCTGTTTAATTGATGTATAAGAGCTAAACACAAATAGTTTAAAACTTTAAACAAACATGCAAATTGTATTGGCTAAGTTGTAAAATGGTAAACATAGCTTCTTATTTTTTGATTATCCATTATCATTCTGGCAATTGTATTATAAATTCAGAAATGTCTTTTTAACAATAAACAGTACTTTCTGGGGAATCCGTAATTTAACATGAAACTCATAAAGTAGCTACCAATAAAATAAAAAAGACTAACAAAATGTCTGATAAATTTATTAAACAAAATGTAAGTTTATAATGTTGTATTAGTAAATAAATCGATAAATCAATAACTCAAAAAATCAATATATAATTCCACTATTTCAAGGAGAGAAGATACCAAGAATTTTCCAAACCGACCTACTACTATGAAATAATCGTAGAACCAGAACTTAATATGTATCTTGGATTCAACTGAACTTGTTGATTTTGGAAAATTTCGTATCATCCACAAACAAAAGCAATGAACCTTGAATTCTTAGTCAGTCTATCGTGGTGAGCAAATTTTGTAATTTATTAATCTGAATAGTGGCTTTGATTAGATGACCGTCGATTTGTTACATCTTTAATAGGCATACTGCCCAAACCAAATTATTTGATAATTGTCTTCCTTGGTTACTTTGAACATATTAAGACATTCAAATAAATAAAAGAAAAATTTTCAAAAACAAGGACGAAAAAAATCAAGAAAATGATAGCAACACATAATATATCACTTGCCCACACGTGCATTCCGTCTTATACTTGTAATATAATATGTTATATAACATCGTGGTTATATCTCGAATACACTCCTTTATAATAATTAGCCATAATGATACTAACATATTTGCAACAACAAACAAAACAAAACCAAATGAAGAGAAAAAAAAAAGAAAAATACTGAAAGGATATAACATCAGCATTGCAAAAAAAAATATTAAAAAATCAAATCAAATCTTTTATTTGTAATAGAAAGAAGGATGTGAAATTATGGTATCTTTTTCTCTATTACACCGCCAAAAACATAATTTATTTCCTCTCTCTATAACCCAGAACTGTCGACCGCCACGTCAATATCGTGATTGGGGTCCACATGATCCACATCACGTCCAAAACGACCCCCACCTAAACCATATTCCGCATATCCGTAACCGCGCTTTCCAAATCGACCTCCACCGAGTCCATAATCGAACGACCAAGCTCCTTGTCTTTTCCCCATTGTCGATGAGGTATCGTCATCGTCGTCTTCGATATCAGTATCGAAATCGTCTACACCAGCTGCTGCTCTTTGTAACAACATGGCGTCGATCGATGATGATTTCTCATGTCTGCGATTTGACGACGCTGATGTGTCAAGGACGTTGTGACGTAATGTTTGTGCGTCTTTTAGTTTTCCTAGAAGAGACATTAGGTTGTTCAGATCGTGTTTTGATGAGGCGGAGTCGCTGACGGGTAGGGCCATTGCTGCACACCCAACTGCGAGGATTGCTGCAAGAATCATGATGTTTGAGAAAGTGACCACTGATGTTTGTTTAGATAAGTAAGTAAACATTATGGACGAGATATTAGGTAGATATTGAGAAAGAAGAGTTGATTCTGAGTTATTTGCTTTTTTTAAATTTGTAAATCCAATGTTTTATGATATTTTTGCACTCGAGATTTCTATTGATTTTTCTTTAAATTAATTGAAGATCTTGAACAGTTCAATTTTCGTTGCCCTTTGTAAATCTTTGAAAAATTGTGAACTAATGTAAATCCTCTTGACTTCTCTTTGTTAGGGGGAATTCTATTTTGGTATTTTATATGCTGGATCGATCAAAAGAGAACCTGTTGGAATAAAAAAAAAAGAAGACATTAGATACATCTTATTGTTGTTTATATGGTTGATGATATATCTGGTTGGGACTTACGAAGCCGTCATTTTTCTTAACCTTCAGTCATCTTGCTTCAATTGTCGGTCAGTGTTGAATCACTGGGTTAAAAAAGAAGTCTACCTTTAAAAATGATTTACGGGGGAAAACATCGAGCGTTAAAGACAAAGAAGTTTTGAAAAGTGGTTACGGTTGTTATTATTTTCTTAGAGTGACCGCCAGTTTACCCAATATCCTCAGTTCTAGTGACAGTGTAGAATATCAATAATGAAATAAGCAACTTGCCATAATATGGCTTCGTGTTCATCATCAATGCATCGGCCTCAAATATAGAAAGTGCGGAGTGCGTGGGATTTACACATTCTTAAATTGTGACAGATAATCATTAATATTCCTTTTTGTACACTAAAATTATATGACACCCAACCACACACACACACACACACACACACACACACAATCTTAAAAATGAGAGTTGGGTCATCTTTGCAGTCACATAAACACGATAATTTTAGAGACCAGCGCGACAGACGACGAAGAAGTCGCAGCAGTGGGCCTCAATGCTGTTAGCCTGGTGTGAAATTTGGTTAATTTCTCAACCGTTTCGGTCCGTCATGATCCCGGTGGGCCGGACGTCATTAGTGTGCTACGTCATCATCGATCTTCACCCACAATCCCTTGCGACCCACTGAAACAAAAACACCCCACAGGAAGACACCATTTTAAAGTTGTTTTCCACCAAAAACAGTAACTTCGAAGTAGTAAATAAACAAGATGAAGAACTTAAGAGGAAAAAAATACAAAGAAAAAAAAATTGTTTCTTCGAGCTTTGTTACGTCATTCTATCAGAAGAAAAAATATCAAAACTAATGAAAATTAATTTTAGATTGAGGATTTAAGACTTATTTTCATTTTATTCGAAAGTGTGCGGTTACAAAGTGCTTTTTAGCGTCAATAACAATTACATCATGGTTTAGTATTTGGACTTTTGTTAAAGTTACGCCATAGGGTGTAGAATAGCCACGTGACTGGTGATTGCAGTAAAAACTATTCTCTCTCTCTCTCTCTCTCTCTCTCCCTCTCTCTCTCTCTCTCTCTCTCTCTCTGTGTGTGTGTGTGTGTGTGTGTCTCACTGTCGTAATATAGGTAAATTTGTACTAATACGTCCCAATGTCCTCTCTCTCTCTCTCTCTCTCTCTCTCCTCTCTCTCTATCTCCTCTCTCTCTCTCCCCCTCTCTCTCTCTCCCCCTCTCTCTCTCTCCCTCTCTCTCTCTCTCTCTCTCTCTCTCTCTCTCTCTCTCTGTCGTAATCTTTGAAAAAAATATGTAGTCTGATATATCCAAACCATTACGTCACAATGCACGTCTACTTCTAATAGAACGTGAATAATGAATTGTATTTAAGAAAAAAAGAAACTCATCAGGTAGGACTAAAGCAGAAAAAAATTAAGAGAAAAGAAAATTATTTTTGCTTAGTTCTAATGTAATTTCAACAGCATAACCAAAGGGATCATTTATTGTTACATTCAGCTTTACAAACGACAACTTACTTTTCAGTTTTCATCTAACCAGTTAATTGTCTCATACTCTGGAAATGCAAGTACTAAAAAGAAATTTGGCCAGAAAACTCGTCTTAAACATCGATCGATTTAAATGAGCCTCCATCTTGACCCCCCAAAAAATCTCAAACTTTTGCTTTTTTGGAGTGCAAGGTTTGAGAGCTTTTCCCAAAATGAGAGTAGATAATTGAAATCGACCTATATTTGAAGGATGTGTTTTCTGGCCTATTTTTTTTTTTTTTTTTTTTTTTTTTGTTTTTTTTGTTTTACATACGTGTTTTTCTAGAATATGACACAGTTAACATGCGGCTATGTGGTCTTGTGGTATGGTATCGCTTTCGGATCGGAACGTCCTGGGTTCGAGCCTCGCTCGGCGAATAGTTGAGTCCTTGGAAAAGACTCTTTA
>NC_088372.1:15355170-15365170 GCF_034508935.2 Berghia stephanieae | reverse complement strand
TCATCATCATCATCATCATCATTATTATTATGATATTATATTATTATTATTATTATTATTTTTATTAATATTGTTATTATTATTATTATTATTATTATTATTATTATTATTATTATTATTATTATTATTATTATTATTATTATTATTATTATTATTATCATTATTATTATTATTATCATTAATATTATCATTGTTATTATCGTTATTATTATTATTTTTTATTATTATCATCATCATCATCATCATCATCATTATCATTATCATCATCATCATCACCATTATTGTTATCATGTTTTATCATGATTTAATTTGAATTAATTATAGATGTTTCGAAATGCAATTTCCCATGTGAGACCATACGGTAGCAGCATAATATGTTCCAGATTTATTTTTAAAAAGGCCCTGTTTCAACTAATCTGGCAAGCAATAACAAAACCGGTTGTTCTTTCATTTATAGCAACACAAATTTCTTAACGACATCCACCATGTCACTAAGATATTATGTTGGTTTGGACTAGATTCCAAAAAGGGTTTTTAAACGTTGAAATAAACAGAATAATGATTTATTTTTTTTTTTTTGCCACGTTTATTAACATTTTTTAAAATTCTTCGCAGTAAAGTATAGAAGGAACAAAATTGACGTCACTCGGCTCTTTGTTATTGTTTTTAGCCAGCCATTTTTATGATTAGTTCTCACTAATTTTATCAATCAGGCCATAAACGTTCAATAATACACATTGTTTTATATGTTGGTAAATTATATCTGGCTGGTGGATGTTATGCGTATTTCTGCTAAAGGCTTAACATCGATAAAGATTTAACTCCCGATTTATGCGTCTATGTGGTCTTGTGGTATAACACTCGCTTTCGGATCGGAAAGTCCTGGGTTCAAGCCTTGCTCGGTGCATAGTTGGGTCCTTGGAAAAGGCTCTTTACGCATATTCTCTGACCGTACTCGGGTGTAAAATGAGTACCTGGCCGTTAATAGCGTTGTCTCTGTCCGAAAAAAAATTGTAATATCGCCTAACAGACGTCATGTCTCCTTCTACATGTTAAGTGTTGCTGTTGGACCCCTTGTAAAGCGCTTTGAGCACGTTTAGTGGATATTGCGCTATATAAAAGTTCAATTTAAAAATGTTTAACCCCAATCTCATGCTTTCGACTAAAATATAAGATTCTTGTTCTCCTACATTTGGACGAATTCCCCATATTGCTGTTCGACTTTGGGAGCTCGCGTTAGGGACGAGTTCAAAATTTCAAATACAGGACTTCAAGAATACTTTTATTTTGCCCATTCAATGACCCCAAACATGATTTATTTTTTCTCATCAAGATTTGTTTTTATTTTTACCAACCGGTTAATATTTTAGTATTTAACCGACATAAAGTATTTGACCTAAAGAATACGCTTCAATAGTCGTATCGTCACTTCCCTTGTAATGACGCATGGTAACTTAGTAACTGGCTCTAAACTATCGGAACAATGGCGGACGGCCTTATGAAATATTTCTCCGACGAGCATAAAAGCGTATCCAGAAGGTGAAAAAACATTATAAATCTGATCATGTTTTGACTTTTACACATTCTGATCACAAGACATATGAAAAGTTCTAGCCAGCATGAAGAATAAAAAGTACCGATTTTCTTTGTTTAGAACCACGATTACCGCTGTTGCTGGGCGACGTGACATCAGACTATTGAATCCAATTACAAATACTGATTTCTATGAAAGAACCAGGGTCTAACACCTGAGTACAATAATAGAAGAACAGCGATAAAGGCTATTACTTTGGCCACATCTTCCGTCGAGAAGATAACATCCCAGAGGTGTGAAACTAAATTATGAAAGCGTATTAGAAAGAGTAGATATGCCTCACCTTGAAGAATTAAATACTTAAGTCAAAAACTGTCTATAGTAAGCTTTTTTCCATTAAAATGGAAATTTCAAATTTTGGTCCACCCAAACATAATACCAAATAGCAGTGGTATGTCAGATGTGAGGGAAATGATTTTGGTTCTGTGTGTGTGTGTGTGTGTGTGTGTGTGTGTGTGTGAGTGCGTGTGTGGGTATGGGTATGGTTGGGGGGGGGGGGGTCAGCGTACGGCAGAAGTGGTAGCATCATGTTCCAAAGGGACAGGCCTGTTTCCAGTTTCCATAGTGATTTTCGTTTCTTGTCGGATATTGCTTGAAAGACAATAATATTGTTAATGAAATATTATACGGATAATAATATTAAAATCGCCCCCCCCCCCCCTAACACACACACGCACACAAACATACACACAGCAACAGAGGTTAGTATTTTAGAATTATAAACCGCATTGAGCTAATACAGTTTAAAGTCGCTGAAGATAACTCTCAACTTGTCAATAATGTACAACTGGGGACTTCAAAAATGACAGATCAAAGGTTTGTGGATTAGTTGGGTCGGGGGGGGGGGGAAGGGGGAAGGAGATGACCCCCCCCCCAACCAAACAACCCTCCCCCTCAAACCTGAGACTTCAATTAAATGTCAGATTTAAGGTTTGTATATGAGTTAGGGGTAAGATGATGTTAATAAAATATAATCGTTGAAATACAATCAAGTAAGAATGCTTGAACAAAATCAATAAGCTGGCCTTAATTTATTTTTACGGCCTATAAATAACATTAGACAATGCTGGAATACAGCCACAACAACTAATGTTCTGTTGGTACTACTACTACTACTACTACTACTACTACTACTACTACTACTACTACTACTACTATACTACTATACTACTACTACTACTAACTACTACTACTACTACTAACTACTACTACTTACTACTACTACTACTACTACTACTACTACTACTACTACTACTACTACTACTACTACTACTACTACTACTACTACTACTACTACTACTACTACTACTGCTACTACTACTACTACTACTACTACTACTACTACTACTACTACTACTACTACTGCTGCTGCTGCTGCTGCTGCTAATACCTCCACCACCAATGCTACTACTAACATCAACATGCGATAAAAAAAATTGCCTATTTTACTTTTTAATTAAGTGAATGCCTAACTATAGCAGTATTCAAAATAAACAAACCAAAAAAAAAAAGTTTTTAAAAAGCAAACAAACATAAAACATCATTTCTGTGGTGCTTAAAATAGCTTTTTCAAAGTGAATTCTTCAAGAATGTTGGGTCAAATCAACAATAATTAGTTACCAATTATACGAGAAATAAAAGATGTCCCTTCAAATACACGTCTAGGTTTTATGTCTTTGTTAGAATGGTTAATAAGTGCGTGATCATTAATAAGTAATAAAGTAATGATAAAGTAAATAAAGTAATAAGTAAACTGCCGTACCCTGGAAAGACACGTATTTAAAAATTTGGCCAGAAAATTCAACTTTAAAAAATCGATCAATTACCCTCATCTGGGCAAAATCTCTAAAATGTGGTACCTTGCGAGGTCACAGGTTTGAGAGTTTTTGCGAAGATGGGAGTCATATAAATTGATCGATTTTTAAAGGACGAGTATTCTGGCCAAATTCTTAGATACGGTTATTTCCAGATTACGACATTTCAGTGGTTAAACTTGATCCATCACATGACACGAAATGTACAAAATGGCTCTGGCCAAAATAAGAGTTGTCAGAATAATTTATTAATGCTGTCTTTTTTTGATTAACTCTCTCCTTACCAGCCATTTTCAAGATTTTCCCCAAAACTTCACACCCAACTAACACAAAATAGATTTTTTTTATCACTCAGACACAATAGCAGTAAAATTCTTGCGATACATACTTTCTTTAACAAAACATGCTCTACAACACACTGTTAATTTTCTTTAAATTTTATGATGTACAAAAGAAATTTGAATAAGAAAAATGTTTAGTTGTATCGTAAGTGACGGTTTTCATATAGTTGGTAAGGAGAGGATTTTAAAAAAAACTACTAAATTAGTTGGGTAATTCCATATCAGAGAGGATGCATGTTGGTTTTATGACTATCGAATCTATGTTCATGGTTTTCATAAAGTATTATGCATATTGCTAATTACCATTTGGCAGTTGAAAAAAAAAATCAAAGGTTTATGTTTATTTTGAAATAATCAATTAAAAATAAATGATTCATTATTTTTAAACAATAAGGGACACTCCCGACTGCCATTTTACATAGTATTATAAAGTTGGAATTAGTGTGTCAAATATTATGAGCTGTGTGTCCTTGGTAGAGGAATTGGCCGGGAAGGGGGGAATAATCCACAACCAATTCTCTTTAAGATGGTGCCCTTGAATTAGCCTTTTCTCCTACATTAGTTCTTGAGTTAACGAGGAGAAGCTACACAAGCCTTCAAAAATTCTCTTGTCTATGATTTATAGGTTAGTGGGGGGAAAATATCCCCCCAAAAAACCCCCCAAAAAACAAAGCAATTTGTATTAGGTGTTATGTTGTTTACTTCAAATTTGTCGCCATTTTATTCCGGCTCAGTGAACTTGGGAATAAACACGTTCAGTGATAACACTATTATTAGACCCAGTTGATCCGAATATATCCATATGTATAAGTTATATATTATAATAATGATAATAATAATAATATTAATAATATATAGCACATAGATAGCGCATAACCATGACTAGGTCATGCTCTATGCTCCTTACTAATACACACACACACACACACGAACACACAAAAACAGACACTTTCAGTTATTACTCAAAAGAAGAAAAAAAAAAATTAAAATATTCTACTTACATCATATATAAATGTGAAACATTGATCGAGACTTCTAAATATGTTTTTGTAAAAAAAAAAATAATAATAACGATTAAGCATTGACTTACAAACGTCGACACTTGATACTTCGAGATTAACCCTGGGAAGATCGTTCCATATTATTTGAGGACCAAGTGTTGAAAACGATCTCCCACCATAATATAATAACATATCATATTTCTGCCTTTTAATTGATTAATTGAGCTTTATATAGCGCAATATCCACTAAATGTACTCAAAGCGCTTTACAAGGGGTCCCTGGTCAACAGCAACATTTAACATGTAGGACGGGACATGACGCCTGTTAGGCGATATTACAATTTTTCGGACAAAGACAACGCTGTTAACGACCAGGTACTCATTTTACACCTGAGCACGGTGAGAGAATGTGAGTAAAGAGCCTTTTCCAAGGACTCAACTATGCGCCGAGCGCGAGGATCGAACCCAGGACCTTCCGATCCGAAAGCGAGTGTCATACCACAAGACCACATAGACTTTCCAACTCTTCCTCTTTCATCCAGGCTCACGTGAAGGAGGGGAAAGTAAAATAATAATAATAATAAAAAAAGATATGCTCGCAATTAGTAGACCCTACCCATTACAACCCAAATTATAGTCTATTTTTTTATCCTTATCTCCGACTAGAAATTAAGAACAATTGATTGCTTTTCTTCACGACTTGTACTTGTGGATCAGAGCGATCGCCTACGCTGAATGGGTGACCTAGATACGATTAACAATGGACCAATGGGATGGACTCTGAAGAGGCAAGTATAAAAGTCATTTTAATCGGTAGACATTTTTAGAGATTTTTTTATAAAGTGCAATATCCTCTAAACATACTCGAGGCGCTTTAAAAATTAAATTAAATTGAGCTTTTATATAGCGCAATATCCACTAAAGGTGCTCAAAGCGCTTTACAGGGGTTCCCGGGCTAACAGCAACAGTTAACATGTAGGACGGTGCATGACGCCTGTTAGGCGATATTCCAATTTTTTTTTCGGTCAGAGACAACGCTGTTAATGGGCCAGGTACTCATTTTACACCTGAGTACGGTGAGAGAATTTGAGTAAAGAGCCTTTTCCAAAGACTCAACTATGCGCCGAGCGCGAGGCTCGAACCCAGGACCTTCCGATTCGAAAGCGAGTGTCATACCACTAGACCACATAGCCGCAAGGGTCCCTTACCAACAGCAACATGTAATATGTAAAACGAGACATGACACCTGTTAGGCGATATCACAACTTTTTTTTACAACAGAGACATCGCTGTTTATAGCCCATTTTACACCTGAGTACGGTGAGAGAATGTGAGTAAAGAGCCTTTTCCAAGGACTCAACTCCATGCCGAGTGAACCCAGGACCTTCCGATCCGAAGGCGAGTGTCATACAACACAGCCGCACAATATGCATGATATGCTTTTATTATCTTACATTTTTGCCAAAAAACGTTTATTTGATACAAACCTAGCTGTCCGTTCAATAGGCTTCAACAGCCGTGACGCCACTTCCCTCGTAATGACGCATTGTAACTTAGTAACTAGTTCTAAACTATCAGAACTATGGCGGACGCCCATATGAAATATATCTCCGACGAGCATAAAAGTGTATCCAGATGAGAAAAACATTATAAATCTGATCATGTTTTGACTTTTATACATTCTGATCACATGACATGTGAAAAAAGTTCTAGCCAGCATGAGGAATAAAAGTACGATTTTCTTTGTTTAGAACCAAGCTGCTCGTCGCTGGGCGGACGTGACATCAGACTATTGAATCCTATTGTGATACTGAGCTGCCAGAGGCCGTGGACCGTAACAAAGTAATAAACAAAAATTAATAAGCCGCTGTATTCATTTTTATTTATTTTCTTAATTGAAGCAATGCGTTTAGGTAAAATACTCACAACATCCGCCAGCCGGATATAACGCACCATGTACCAACTCACAAAACTATGTGTAACCTTGAACGTTTTTATATAGTCTAATTAATACAATTTAGTGAGAGCTATTCATAAAAATGGCTGGCTAAAAGCAATAACAAGGAGCTGAAATCGGTCAATTTCGTTCCTTCTGTTGATGCATTGGGTTTAAGTAAAATAATCATAACATCCGCCAGCCGTATATAGATAGTTCGAAGTTGATGTCACACTGGCCTTTGTTATTGTTTTTTGCCATCCGCGTTTATGAGTAATTTTCACTAAACTGTATTAACCAGACTATAAAAGTTAATGGTTACACAGAGTTTGTGTGTTGGTCCGTTATATTTCCGGATGGCAATGTTGTGAACTCCTTGGCCAAGCGCATTCTATATATAGATAGTTCGAAGTTGATGTCACACTGGCCTTTGTTATTGTTTTTTGCCATCCGCGTTTATGAGTAATTTTCACTAAACTGTATTAACCAGTCTATAAGCGTTCATGGTTACACACAGTTTTGTGTGTTGGCCAGTTACACTTCCGGATGGCAATGTTGTGAACTTCTTAGCCAAGTGCATACTATCTATAACGTGCCAACACACAAAATTATGTGTAGCCCCTGAATGTTTATAGATAGAATGCGCTTGGCCAAGGAGTTCACAACATTGCCATCCGGAAGTATAACGGACCAACACACAAACTCTGTGTAACCATGAACTGTTATAGTCTAATTAATACAGTTTAGTGAGAACAACTCACAAACGCGGATGGCAAATACAATAACAAAGGCCTGAGTGACGTCATCTGCATACTATCTATAGATAGTGTGCGCTTGGTTAAGAAACTCACAACATTGCTATCCGGAAGTATAATGGACCAACACACAAAACTATGTGTATCCATGAACATTTATAGTCAGGTTAATACAGTTCAGTGAGCTTTACTCATAAACGCGGATGGCAAATAACAATAACAAAGACCTGAGTGACGTCATCTTCGATCTATCTATAGATAGTGTGCGCTTGGCTAAGAAACTCACAAATATGCCATCCGGAAGAATAATGGACCAACACACAAAACTATGTGTAACCTTGAAAGTTTATAGTCTGTTTAATACAGTTTAGTGAGAATTACTCAAAAACATGGATGGCAAAAAAACAATAACAAAGACCTGAGTGACGTCAACTTCATTCTATCTATAGTCTGGTTAATACAGTTTAGTGAGAATTTCTTACAAACATGAATGTCATTAAAAAAAAAAAACAATAACAAAGGCCTGAGTGACGTCATCATCGTTCTGATTGATAGAATTTAGTGAGAACTACTCAGAAAAAATGGCTGGCTTAGAACAATAACAAAGTACTGAGTGACCCCAATTTCGTTCCTTTTTAAGGGTCATTTTAATCGATAGATATTTTACCCTTTGTGCCCCTGCGGTAATCAGTAGTACCAGTTACTTTTAAGCATGATAAAGGTATTGAGGGGAAAATAGTTGAACTTATAAAAGTTGTTATAGATAGTATACGCTTGGCTAAGAAGCTCATAACATTGCCATCCGGAAGTATAACGGATCAAAACACAAAGCTGTGTGTATCCATGAACGTTTATAGTCGGGTTAACACAGTTCAGTGAGCATTACTCATGAACGAGGATGGCAAAAAACAATAATAAAGACCTGAGTGACGTCATCTTCGAACTATCTATAAAAGTTGTTATATTTAGTAATGTTCATTGTTTGCTAATCACTTCCTACAACCAGGATCAAGTGCTTTTTTATATCTTCAGCTTGTTATTAAAACACCATCGTTCCGAATTACTTTCGACATTTTCCCTCGCACCCAAGGTAAGAAAATAAAATATTTAATGTTACTCACTATTTGAATATCATAGCATGGTAATAGGATTCAATAGTCGTACCGTCACTTCCTTCCTAATGACGCATGGTAACTTAGCAACACTGGCTCTAAACTATCGGAACAATGGCGGACGCCCGTATGAAATATTTCTCCGACGAGCATAAAAGCGTATCCAGAGGGGGAAAAAATATAAATTTGATCATGTTTTGACTTTTACACATTCTGGTCACAAGACATATGAAAAGTTCTAGCCAGCTTGAAGAATAAAGAGCAATGATTTTCTTTGTTTAGAACCAAGATGGCCGCCGTTGCCGGGCGGCGTGACATCAGACTATTGAATCCAATTGGATTCAGTAGTCTGATGTCACGCTGCCCGGCAACGGCGGCCATCTTGGTTCTAAACAAAGAAAATCATTACTGTTTATGCTGGCTATGAATGTTCATATGCTTTGTGATCAGAATGTGTAAAAGTCAAAACACGATTAAATTTATGGTTTTTTTTTCCTCTGGATACGCTTTTATGCTCGCCGGGGAAATATTTCATACGGGCGTCCGCCATTGTTCCGATAGCTTAGAGCCAGTGTTACTAAGTTACCATGCGTCATTAGGAAGGAAGTGACGTTACAACTGTTGAAGAGAATTTTTTTATGGGAAAAGTGTATTGAAATGAACATATCAATGTTGTTGAAATTCAATTTGATAGCAAAATGTTATATTATTTAGAACCATTTATTGAGCTGGTACTTAGTAGTTCCCAAGTAACTTATAAGGATAGCGACATTTTAGAGTTTTTCTTTATCTTTAAGGGCTAATTTGGTTGTTTATTATATAAAGCACTTAAAATGGAATCTACTGATGACATCAGCAAAGACAAATACACACTTGGCCCACTTTTTAATGTTGATCAGGCACAGATATTGTTGTCTGATTTGCCCTCAGAGGCCGATTCAGATTTTGAGGATCCAGTACATTAGTCTGAATTGACATTCAGAGGGTAATTATGTTGCGCATCTCCCGCTATCTTCTCTTATTATTCTATTCTCTCTTTCTCCTCCTCTTTATAATTTGGATTTGTTGTTTTGTTTTTTTTTTCTCTAAAGTTTTTACGGCTCTTGTGACAAAGTTAGGTCATATCAACGTCAGAAAATATATAAATTGAGATAGTAAAAAATACTAGAATTACAAGTAAAATCACCTAAGAAAAACTAAGAAAAGATGAAATGTTCAAAGAAGAAATAGGAGTATATTCCAAGAGCACACCATCAGTGAACTTAGCTTGAGATCACCTAAACATCTTACAGGATCCCACTACGAGGAATGCACTCAAATGTTTACAAGATATGCTCAAAACATAAAATGTAACTATCAGTACATAACGAAGAGATAATTTACAAGGGGAAAATAGCATCTCCCAAAATTGACACTCTCCTCTGGCTGTTTCCCTGTCAGCCACGGA
>NC_088372.1:15335170-15350170 GCF_034508935.2 Berghia stephanieae | reverse complement strand
GTGCAGACAAAGAAACTGAATGAAGCAGAACGCAACATGGCCATACAAGTACAAAGTACTAGTGGTAAATATTACTCGATGGTCTAACTTGTCCTATCTAGCCAGACATGCCCACTATTACGTAGATTTCGTAGAACTACGGATTTTTGGCTCCAAACTGACAATAATGATGCTGAAATAATGCTCAAAACTTATATAGCACTATAACTCCGAGACACCAGACTCTAAGCGCCTAAATTACAAATTACTTTGGCTGAAACATACTCATTCACACACACAAGCATACACGCGCGCGCACACAAACACACACACACACACACACAACACACAACACAAACCAGACAGACCTATCTTGCTTCTCATACCATCTACTAAAGACGAAACAGATATGTTATGACTTAAATTATAAAAATATTTGTTTCAATAAAACTTTTTGAAAACAAAGTGTTGTTGCCCTTGCTGGTCTATAAGGGAGTTAAAGGCAATATTTTAACATATTAATGACGGATTGGTTATGTTTACTTGTAGTTCTAGTGTCTAATATTATTTTAAAATCCCTTAATAAAACTACAATTTTTTTTTCAAGTCCAGGTGGGCAGGTCTGGTTCGAGTATCGTATAGATAGTATGCAGATGACGTCACTCAGGCCTTTGTTATTGTTTTTGCCATCCGCGTTTGTGAGTTGTTCTCACTAAACTGTATTAACCAGACTATAAAAGTTCATGGTTACACAGAGTTTGTGTGTTGGTCCGTTATACTTCCGGATGGCAATGTTGTGAACTCCTTGGCCAAGCGCATTCTATCTATAGAAGAAACAAAATTGACGTCATTCAACCCTTTTGCAATTGTTTTGAGACAGCCATTTTGGTGATTAGTACTCACTAAATAATATCAATCAGATTATAAACGTTTAAGGTTACACATGGTTTTGTGTATTGGTCGTTATATCCTGCTGGTGGATGTTGTGAGTATTTTATTTTATCAGTTATCGTAAAACCCAGTCTCTTCTTGTTGAAAATATAAAAAGGAAACGTAACTTGCGATATTTTGTTGCGAATTATTTTATTGTGTTCATCTTCGTTGTCGGTAAGTTTTATCTGACAAGTGTTAATAAATTGTTGGGGCGTCCTTTAAAAAGATCCTTAATGTCAGATATTGTCTCCAATATATATATGTGTGTGTGTGTGTATGTATGTGTGTGTATTTGTTTGTGTGTGTATTTTTTTTAACTTGAGCTTTTATATAGTGCAATATCCACTAAACGTGCTGAAAGCGCTTTACAAGGGGCTCCTAGCCAACAGCAACACTTAACAAGTAGGACGAGACTATGACACCTGATAGCCTATGTTACGAAATTTTCCGACAGACAACGTTGCCAGGTATTCCTACATACACTTGAGTACGAGTAGAGAATGTGCGTAAATATTTTTTTCCAAGGCCTCAACTACACGCCGCTCAGAGCGGGACTCGAATCCAGGACCTAAAGACGAGTGTCATACTACGACAAGACCACAAAGCCGCACAAGGTATAATACAATTGGTACCGAATCAATTAATATTGTGCTGATAGTTTGGCGTTTGAAAATATTACGGCTCACGTCCCTGCGAACAAAGGAACACATGCCATATTTTTGTTTATTTCTTGACTAACAACATAGCACAACATAAGGGGGTTGAGGCATCAAGTAAAAAAACCCTTGTGGTCTGAACAATAAGTCTTTAGTCATGCCAAGCCAACGTGTCGTAAAAGGCGACTATTAATGGTGTGTAACTCCCCTTTTGTGAGTCACCTGGTCCTCCAGATTGTGGGTTGTTGAAGGGTTAACACCCCTTCCGTAAAACTCAAACCGTTACAGAAACGCAGACGGACAGATCAAATCCTTTTTTGTTTTTCTTTTTTTTTTTTTTTTTTT
The DNA here is from genome assembly GCF_034508935.2 of Berghia stephanieae. Classification (NCBI taxonomy): domain Eukaryota; kingdom Metazoa; phylum Mollusca; class Gastropoda; order Nudibranchia; family Aeolidiidae; genus Berghia; species Berghia stephanieae. The sequence goes on along the minus strand of NC_088372.1, from coordinate 15,348,257 downwards.
TTTTTTTTTGTTTTAACTTGGGCGATCGAAGAGTGTCTGCAATGACAGAATTTATGAAGGAAGACATGGAACGATGATAACAAAAAGTTAGCTCCGGATAGAGAAGGATGGAATCTGTTTGTCTGTGACCTATAGCCTGACCCAGGGTGAAAAAGGCAATGATGATGAGGATGATGATGATGATGATGATGATGATGATGAGGATGATGATGATACTTGACTTAAAAGCCGAAATTAGACTAGATAGTTCGTTTCCTGCTCATTGAGACCTGGGTAACCACCAAAATGAGCGAAGCAACAACCTAAATAAATACTGTTCTTAACTGTAACATTGGAACATCCCAAGGAGTTCGTCTCAGTCCGGTTTTGTTCATTGCATACTGGACATGCTCCAAAGAAGTGCGCCCGCTTTCTGCAGCATCAAACTGTATTTGATTCCACCTTCCATCAGAAAAGCGTACGCAGACGATACTGAATTCGTCACTAGAAAAAATCTAAATGTAATAGTTCGTACAAGAACCACCAAAATGAGCGAAGCAACAACCTAAATAAATACTGTTCTTAACTGTAACATTGGAACATCCCAAGGAGTTCGTCTCAGTCCGGTTTTGTTCATTGTATACCTGGAGCACGCTCCAAAGGAAGTGTGCACCGCTTTGCCTGCCGCTCAAACTGTATTTGAATCCCATCTTCCATCAGATATAGCGTACGCAGACGATACTGATTTCGTCACTAGAAAAGATCTCAACGAAAAAGTCGTACAAGGAGCATTCTTTTCGTAAACGCCGATAAAACCGACATTACGAAACTTGACAGAGACGACCAAGATTGGAAAAAGACAAAAATGGTGGGATCGTTAATCGGAGACAAAGAAGACGTAGAAAGACGAAAACAAGCTGTCGACAGCCGCTCTCAATAAGCTGACACATGTGATGCCTGAGAATCAACAAAAATGAGAAGAAAAACAAAAATAAAGCCTTGTTAAATCAGTATTTATTTACAAATGTGGAACATGGGTATTTACAAAAAGCGAAAAGATAAACTAGATGCCTTCCATCGGAGGCAGCTCAGGAGAATTCTAAATTAAATATCCACTTCCCAACAAAAAAATAAGGATCTGAACAAGTGTGTATGAAAGGTGCCAGACAAAACAAGAAAGAAAAATTACGTGGCACGTTTCATACACACTTGTTCAAATCTTTATCTTACACTGGTGCCTGCTCCTTAATTTCTCAACCAAAATAAGTAACAAATCGCTGTACACAACATGCAAAGAAACACCGCTATCGATTCAAATTTTGGAAACAAGACGGAGACTATTTGTACATATTTTAAGGAGAGACAGAAATATTCCAGCTATTAAGGCAATGGTGTTATTCTTTACACCAAGCGTGCTTAACAAACACAAAGGCAGACCCATAACAAGGAGGAAGTTGATTTTTTAAAAAATTCTTTAGAACCAATAACATAAATACAATTTGAATATTTTTATGTGTGCAAGAATACATCTTTCTATTTCTGTCTTCCTTTTTATTTCACGGTTTGTATAATGAGTGTGGGTATGTTAGTGAATGGATGTCTGAGCGCGCGTGTGTGTGTGCGCGCGTGTGTGTGTGTGTGTGTGTGTGTGAGGGGAAAGGGGGGAGGGGTAGAAAGCAAACAAATCAACATTTGTCTTGTTTTTGAAGATCGGCGCCTAAATTTCACTACACAACACCTTAAGACACCATACAGGATTAGCTCGTGTCAACTACAGATCTGGCTATTCTGCTGCTCACTGGTAAAACGTCCTCTGAATCTGAATGTTACTCGAAGTGGACTTAGTTCTGAGTAGAGGCGAAGAACGCCTTCTTTTACAAATCAGTTAGAAAACGTTTACCTCATTATAAATCAAACAATAGAATTCATCCCCAACTTGTTGAAAAATCCGAAACCACAAAGAATTCCCATGTTTAAAACCGTTTGACATGTCAGGGGTCGTGTCCATCAATCAATATGGGAAGTATTAAAAATGTATGGCCAAAATGTGAAAAAAGGCGTTTCGTCTAATGTATGACTGTGTTGTGCTGTAACGTTTTTCCTTTTAATTTAACACCGGCATTGTACCCTGTTATCGACCCCCCAAAGTTGTCTATTCCACTCCAAAAAACAAACTCGTGACGGTCTTTTCGCTCTCCAAACCCTGATTAACCTCACAACCCTTTAAAGGCGCTGGTCGATTTGATTTTAAAACCGTTTTCAACATTAAGCAAGTAAGAACATTGCGCCTCGAGCTTCATTTTCAGCCAAAGTCTGTTACTACTCCATTGGTAAAATTGGCTAGAGAGATATAGCCAAATATTATCAATTATCATTAATTCAACTGATTATTCATGAATGAATAAAAAATGTTTTGGAGAAAATAAACCATAAAAAAAAACAAACAAACAAACAAACCCGGCTCGTATTTAAAAAAAGTTAAAATACCCCCCACACACACACATACACACACCCACATCCACCCCCCCCCCCACACACACACACACAAACACACACACACACACACATTCACCAACCAGATAAATGGGGTTAACAATTACTGCCACTGCTGGGGAAGTGGGGGAGTGTTTTTAAAAAAATTGTTCTGTTTGTTGGATTTGTTTGGTTTTTGTTTGTTTTTTAAATGTTGTTTTTGGTTTTTGTTTGTCTGATTTTTTGGTGCGTGTTTTTGTTTGTTTGTTTGTTGTTTTTTGTTTTTGTTGTTGATCTTTTTTTTTTTTTTTTTTTTTTGCTTTTTTTTGTCTTTGGCCACTCGACGCGCTCATATTTCCAGGTCTGATAATCGAATGTACTTATGGGCCTGATTTAATTAGCATTGTTGTAATGGACACTGTTTTACGTTGGGTTGAGAGTATTTCCATTAGAACAAGGAGATCACAACGATTTTGGGTTACCAGACCTGAAAATAAATATACACGTCAACCACGCTGCACTTAAAGCACTTTTAAAACGTTAAATTTGGGGAATTCCTTAAATCGAATGCACGAGACGTTTCTAGTAGTTGTTTTGGTGAGTTTACCAGATTGTTTGAGTCGAACGTGAATTGAATACTAATAGGATTCAGTAGTCTGATGTCACGCCGCCTGGCAACGGCGGCCATCTTGGTTCTAAACAAAGAAAATCATTACTTTTTATTCTTCATGCTGGCTAGAACTTTTCATTCCCTTTTCATATGCCTTGTGATCAGAATGTGTAAAAGTCAAAACATGATCAAATTTATGTGTTTTTTTTCCTCTGGAAACGCTTTTATGCTCGCCGGAGAAATATTTCATACGGGCGTCCGCCATTGTTCCGATAGTTTAGAGCCAGTATTACTAAGTTACCATGCGTCATTAGGAAGGAAGTGACATTACGACTGTTGAAGACTATTACGATTCTTAACTGGTTGATACACTTCATACAAAAGAACTGGGTAATCTTAGAGAAATACCAAAGATCAAGAACAACGTTAAATAGTTTTTTTGTTTTTTTCTGTGTCGGTACGTTATATCCGGATGGCGGATGTTGTGACTATTTTACCAAAACGCATAGCATCAATAAAAGGAACGAAATTGACGTCACTCAGTTTTTTCGATATTTCTTTGAGACAGCCATTTTCATGATTAATATATAGAAGAAAAGAGTGATGTCAAAAGCTGGTTCTTATTTCAATGGAAGTGTAAAAACACTCTTCCGGAGGACTGGATAAATATCTTGCGTAATCCATCTTCTGATGTCAGAATGATGGTATCTTATATTCTAGTCTAAATATATGGTTGGCGTCAATAAAGATCATCAATCTTCGCTCTTTTACCTCCCGTAATCTTAAGATTATGCCCATACATCCTGCTACTGAAATAGTTATGTCACCTTTATGTAACCTTTTCGTTATTAGCACTCCGAAGGACTGGTTACATACACACTCCCAATAATTTAGGAACCAAAATGAGTAGAATATTTAATGTCACGACTTTTCTTCCCGATGCTCACTAAATTCTATCAATCAGGCTATAGATAGTATGCAGATGACGTCACTCAGGCCTTTGTTATTGTTTTTGCCATCCGCGTTTGTGAGTTGTTCTCACTAAACTGTATTAACCAGACTATAAAAGTTCATGGTTACACAGAGTTTGTGTGTTGGTCCGTTATACTTCCGGATGGCAATGTTGTGAACTCCTTGGCCAAGCGCATTCTATCTATAGATAGTATGAAGATGACGTCACTCAGGTATTTGTTATTGTTTTTGTTTTTTTTTCCATCCATGTTTATGAGTAATTCTCACCAAACTGAATTAACCAGTCTCTAAACGTTCAAGGTTGTACATAGTTTGTGTGTTGGTCCGTTATACTTCCGGATGGCAATGTTGTGAGCTTCTTAGCCAAACGCATACTATCTATAAACGTTAAAGGGTACACATAGTTTTGTGTTTTTGGTACTTTATTTCTGGCTGGTGGATGCTATGAGCATTTTGCCTAAACGCACAGCAGCTATAGGGTACCAACACACAAAACTATGTGTAAGCTAAAACTTTTATAGTCTGATTGGTGTATTTAGTGAGAACTGATTAACATGGCTGTCCAAATACAATAACAAAGAGCTGAGTGACGTCAATTTCGTACATACTATATTATATGGAACCAAAATGACGTCACTCAGCTCTTTGCAATTTTTAACCAGTCATTTTTATGACCATTTCTCTCTAAACTGTATTAATAAGTCTCTAAGCGTTAAAGGTTACACTTACTTATCCGAACCAGCGACCACCTGAGCTCTAGCCCTTCGGTCTGTGCCATGACGTTAAAGGTTACACAAAGTTTTGTGCGTTATTACGTGCGTAATATCCGCCTGGCGGATGTTGTGAGTGTTTATTCATCATGATGAATTTATTTAATAAAACGACACAGGACTCTTGATTTAAATCACAAATCGATCGATCTCTTCATCTTGTTTTTCGAGTGTTGAACCACTTAACCCTTCCCAAAGGTTGGCTTCGTGTACGTTTTGATTTTGTTCATAAGATTGAGGCTTTTTCAAACTGTTTCAGAGGACTTGACAAGAATTTCATCTTCACAAAACAACCAGAGGGTTAATTTAGTATGGAACTCCGACAAAACACAATAAACACATTTTGTCTATAATTTTTTTTTTACTTCATATTAGGTGAATGCGGTTATCCCACAGATTCTGTCCCTTAGTTGTAACAAACACAGTGAATACTTTTAAGAGGACAACACGCGTGTAAACACTTTTTTTAGGACTCGATGATTTCTTCGAGTGAACCAAACTCACAAAATCACACAAAGTCATTTTAAAACAAGCCTTAACACAAAACAATTGAGCTTTTATATAGCGCAATATCCAGTAAATGTGCTCAAAGCGCTTTACAAGGGGTCCCTGGTCAACAGCAACATTTAACATGTAGGACGGGACATGCCGCCTGTTAGGCGATATTACAATTTTTCGGACAAAGACAACGCTGTTAACGGCCAGGTACTCATTTAACACCTGAGTACGGTGAGAGAATGTGAGTAAAGAGTCTTTTCCAAGGACTCAACTATGCGCCGAGCGAGGCTCGAACCCAGGACCTTCCGATCCGAAAGCGACTGTCATACCACTAGACCACATAGCCGCACAACACCGAGATACAACCAGTCCCATGTGGAGAGGTCATTGTAATTTTTCCTTGTCCACAAACTAAGGGACTGATTTTGGTAGATAATGGATTCACTCAATAGAAGGAATGAAAACCACGTCACTCAGCTCTTTGTTATTGTTTTATAAAGCCATTTTAGTGGGACATTTCGTAACTTCTGAGGAATTTACGATATTATATTACATACGCACGGGACTTGGAACGGACTTACGTATACAGAATTACTCTTAAACACGGATGGCAAAAAACAATAACGAAGATAGCATGCCCTTGGCTGAGAAGCTCACAACATTGCCATCCGGAAATATAACGGACCAATACACAAAACTGGGTGTAACCTTGAACGTTTATAGTCTGGTTAATACAGTTCAGTGAGAATATAAACGTTTAAAGCTACACAAAGTTGTGTGTTGGTCCGTTACATTTCCGGATGGCAATATTGTGAGTTTCATAGCCAAGCGCACAGCATCTATAAACGGCCGAGGGGTGTTCGTACGTTACATCTGGCTGGCAGAATATTGTGAGTAAATTAACTAAGCGCACAGCTTCAATATGCGGTTAGCGTGTGTTGCGACTATTTTACCCCAACGCAGAGCATCAATATGGACAGATTGAAATGACCTTCAAGTGATCAAGAGTATTATTCCTGATTCTGTCTTGATTTTGTGTCAAGTTGAATGGGAGTCGGTGTACATTATTCATTTATTGAGATATGTTTTTTTTAATTGAGCTTTTATATAGATAGTTCGAAGATGACGTCATTCAGGTCTTTGTTATTGTTTTTTGCCATCCGCGTTTATGAGTAATGCTCACTGAACTGTATTAACCTGACTATACACGTTCATGGATACACACAGTTTTGTGTGTTGGTCCGTTATACTTTCGGATGGCAATGTTATGAGCTTCTTAGCCAAGCGCATACTATCTATAGCGAATATCCACTAAACGTGCTCAAAGCGCTTTACAAGGGGTCCCTGGCCAACAGCAACATTCAACATTTAGGACGGGACATGACGCCTGTTAGGCGATATTACAATTTTTTCTGATAGAGAAAACGCTGTTACAGGCCAGGTACTCATTTTACACCTGAATACGATGAGAGAATGTGAGAAAAGAGTATTCTCCAAGGACTCAACTTTGCGCCGAGCGAAACCTTCAGATCCGAATGTGATGAACTAGCGTCCTTGGGGTGGCATGCAACTTTTGCTGCCCCGTTTCGCGTTATTATAGTCTCAGGAATAAAATTAAGCTTATTGGCTCTTTTAACCCTGAGTGACAACTTAAATCATCATCAGCATCATTGCCTTTTTCACCCTGGGTCAGGGTATAATATATATACCACAGACAAACAGTTCCCATCCTTCTATATCCAGAGCTAACTTTTTTTTTTTATCTCGCTCCATGTCTTATCACTTCTCTGTATATCAGCTTCTTTAATTTTTCTCCTGTTGTCCTTCATAAATTCATTTTAGTTTTTATTTTGCTATTAATTATTAGAAAAATGTGTCTTGTCCATACACTATTGAAGAGCCAAAGGCAAACGACGACGTGAGCGGAGAGGTACTCAAAGGTTGAGGTTGAGTGGACGTACGTGGGGGCATTGAATAATCTGGATTGATTTTTGACCTCAATAGAGACAAGAGTATAATTAATGTGCGTACTTAGGCGTACGAACCAGTCTTGTTGACATAAAGAATATAATATTATAATCTCTCTTCTCTCTCTCTCTCTCTCTCTCTCTCTCTCTCTCTCTCTCTCTCTCTCTCTCTCTCTCCTTTATCGCTCCACCATAAGCCCATTGTTTTTCAATACTCTTTCCTTTAGTTTTTTTTTCCCTTTAAAATCTATATTTTGTTTTCTCTCTTGCTTTCCATGTTGCATACTTCTATCGCATTCTAGCATATGTTTATCTCTATCCATCTTTCTCCCTTCTTACCCATCTTTCTAGCTATGCATGTATTTATATGTCTATCTATTTCCCTATTACATATCTCCATCTACCTCCCTATCTATCTATCTATCTGTCTATCTATCTATCTATCTATCTATCTATCTATCTACCTATCTATCTATCTATCTATCTATCTATCTATCTATCTATCTATCTATCTATCTATCTACCTACCTATCTATCTATCTATCTAACTACCTACCTATCTATCTATCTACCTACCTATCTATCTATCTATCTATCCATCTCTCTATCCATTCTCCTACTATCTATATCTATCTATCTCTCTATCTATCTATCTATCTATCTATCTACCTACCTATCTACCTATCTACCTACCTATCTATCTATCTATCTATCTATCTATCTATCTATCTATCTATATATCATTTTATCTGCCTATATTATATCTATCCATCTACATCTGTCCCTTTCTAACCCCCCCCCCCTTTATTGTCATTCCTCTCTCTCTCTCTCTCTCTCTCTCTCTCTCTCTCTCTCTCTCTCTCTCTCTCTCTCTTGCCTCTAACAAGGCAGTTTCACACCCTTCGACAAGAAAAACTATCCGTTTTGCACGCATCACGAGGTTTTAACCAACTCAATCCCCGTTGACCAATCTAACGAATGACTCTTTTTGATTGGAACAAATATTAAAAACAAACGAACTTGTCACTACCGGCCAATGAAAATGCAAGGAAAGAAATCAATGCAACGATGTTGGCCAGGAAAGCGCTAGGAGAACGGAAGATGAGGGGTGGGGGGGGGGGGGGGGGTTGTTGGGGTGTGCTGTTGATATATGAAAAGTGGGTTTTAGGGCCAATTCTAGAAATGAATTGACAATAGAGTCCTTGCAGAAGGATGTGACCCACAGCTTGTTATCGATTTTGCGTCGAGATGATTTACATACTAAAAGTAGAATTAATAGTTTTAATAAAACCCAGAAAATATGAGGTTTCGATTAATTTCATGTGTGTACAATGGAAATTAATTGTTTCTTGACGTTCCAAAAACTAGTAATTCATCTAATGCTCAAAACTTCGCCAAGCTCAAATGTTTTAAGGTTACTTGCTGGTTGATAAGACTTGTGGTCTTGCAGTAAGACACTCGTATTAGGGCATATAGGTCCCAGGTTCGAATTCCGCTCTGAGCGGTACAAATTTGAGTCTTGGGAAAAGTCTCTTTACTCACATTCTATCACCGTACTCAGGTGTAAAATGAGTACCTGACCATTAACAGCCTTTTTTCTGTTGAATGAAGGCGCCATACATATCTCGTCCTATGTGTTAAGTGTTGCTGTTGCTCAAAGGGTTTTACAAAGGGTATCTAGCCAACAGCAACACTTAACGGGACATGAGGCTTTTTGGGCGATATTACATTTTTTTTCCGGACAGGTTTTCATTTTATATCTGAGTCCGGTGAGAGAATGTGAGTAAAGAGCAATTTCTAAGGACTCAAATGTGCACCTCTCAGAACGGCGCTCGAACCCTGGACCTTTCGGTCCGAAGGCGAGTGTAATACCACTAGAACACAGTCGAACAGATATTTTTTTTACCCAACGGCGACTGCTCTATCCCCACGTCTTGACATGATCTTAATGAAAATCAAATAGACAGTCACCACAGCAAATTTTCAAGTGACCCTTTATATATGTCATTTTTACCTGTACAAGTCAATAGAACAATAAAATATCTTCTGTAAATATTATAAATATGATTTAATTTGTCCATTAAGGACGACAAAAGTCGTTTCCGGTTCACGCTGAATGGGCAACCGGAAGTAAAAACTTCAGTAGGACGTTAGCGAGCTAAAAACAATACCAGAACGTGGCAGTCAGAATGTGTGTGTGTGTGTGTGTGTGTGTGTGTGCATGTGTGTACGTACTTTTGCTTGTGTGTCTATCTGTCTGTCTGTGCGTGTGCGTGTATTTTTTGTGCATGAGCGCGAATATAAAGAGAGCGGGGTCGGGGTGAGTTGGAGACCCTGAAAGAAAAGAGAATGAAGGAAAGAAGGAAGGGAAGGCGTCAAATTCCAGTTCAATTTGTTGCCGGCATCATTGTAGTTTGTTTTAGATTGGTTTCCTAAATTGTTTCCAATGGTGCTCGTATCACTACGTAATAAAAAGGCTATTTAACGCCCTCGAACTGTAATGTAACTCTAATAGTCATCATTTATCCGGGGTATTCTTTGGATTGAGGGGCAAATTTCAAAACGACACCGAATAATTTGGACAAGCCAATCCCACTTCCGTCCTCAAATTAGACGGAAAATCTAATGCAAACTTCCTGGAAGAATAAAACGAGTTTTTTATGTGTCAAAAAAAAAAAAACAAAAAGAAAGAAGAAAAAGAAAAAGAAATACTTGGGTGATAGCTGGCTTAATTTGTGACCAACAATTTGATGACTAACACTGATGTTTATTATTTCTCTGTGATACAACTTTAAGCAATTTAATATTTAAAACACGTAATGACACACTTCGAGGAGACCGATATTTTAATTTTTTTGATACGAAATATATTATAGATAGCATGTCATTCTGTCTTCACCAGTTTTATATGAAGAATGACGATGAGAGTTGAATGAGGAAGAGAGAGAAGAGAGGAAGAAGAAGAAGAAGAAGAAGAAGAAGAAGAAGAAGAAGAGAGAAGAAGAAAGAAGAAGAAGAGAGGAAGAGTAGAAGAGAGAAGAAGAGAAGAAGAAGAAGAAGAAGAGAAGAGAAGAAGAAGAAGAAGAAGAAGAGAAGAAGAAGAGAGAAGAAGAAGAAGAAGAAGAAGAAGAAGAAGAAGAAGAAGAAGAAAGAAGAAGAAGAAGAAGAAGAAGAAGAGAAGAAGAAGAAGAAGAAGAAAGAAGAAGAAGAAGAAGAAGAGAGAAGAAGAAGAAGAAGGAAGAAGAAAGAAGAAGAAGAAGAAGAAGAAGAGAAGAAGAAGAAGAAGAAGAAGAAGAAGAAGAAGAAGAAGAAGAAGAAGAAAAGAAGAAGAAGAGAAGAAGAAGAAGAAGAAGAAGAAGAAAAGAAGAAGAAGAAGAAGAAGAAGAAGAAGAAGAAGAAGAAGAAGAAGAAGAAGAAGAAGAAGAAGAAGAAGAAGAAGAAGATGCTGATGATGATGATGATGATGATGATGATGATGATGATGATGATGATGATGATGATGATGATGATGATGATGAGATGAAGATGATGCTGCTGATGATGATAATTTTATTTATATTACTAAGCATCATGTGAAAACTTGAACACTTCTCCTATCTTGCTCGAAGATTTAAACAAATGACACCAATGGTATTGGTATTAATTTTTCCTCACCTACTTTTGAATATAACTAATTGACAAATTAAGGAGCTGGCACGTATTCAAGATAATAATCTGAAAAGTATTGTAGGAAACATCACCAGAATTTAAAAAACTGAAAGGAAACACGTGAAAGAAACATCCCAACAAGTCAGCCTGCTTGAATTGGGGATCGAACATCAGACCTCTTAATTGCCGATCAGTTGTGATTAAAAAAAAAAAAAAACAACCAAAAAACTTGATCTTATATATAGTACACTATTCACCAAGCGCTTTACAAAGTGCCCCTAACCAACAGCAACAGGTAACATGAAGAACGAGACATGACGGCTGTTAGGCGACATTACAATTATTTTCCGACAGAAACTAGGATGTTAACGGCTAGGTCCTCATTTTACACCTGAGTACGGCGAGAGAGTGTGAGGAAAGAGCCTTTTCCAAGGACTCAACTATGCATCGAGCGAGGCTCGAACCCAGGATCTTCCGATTCTATAACGAGTATCATACCACAAGACCATAGGGCTGCACACAGAGGTGCAATGCTTTATCCACTCGGCCATCTCGTTCGTTCCTCCTGCCGCTAGGTTCCAGCGAATTCGGACTTCGATTATTAAAAGTTAAATCAAATTTGAACGTTTTCTACTAATTTCCTCTATCGTGATCTGTGTCAAGAGACATTGAAATAAAATGACTTTGGATCCCAAGAGTCTACGGGTAGACAGGGATGTTTCACATTAATTTATACCAGTACAAACAATTTAGTCGTATATAATTTAATGATCAGTGCTCGAAATATCTTAGTTAATCAAATCCTAATCTATAATCTATTTATTGGAATTGGCTACCCATGATAGAATAATATTTGGCTTTTAAAATAGAATATATTATTAATTTCGGGAATGATTATTGTTCTGTACTTGTTTATACACACACACACACACACACACACACACACATATATATATATATATATATATATATATAAAATATATATATATGAGTGTTGGTGGGTACTATGAGTGTTGGTGGGTACTATGAGTGTTGGTGGGTACTCGAAGGTACGAAAGTGCTCGAGAATGATGGTTAGAGCTAATATAGAATACAAATTGTCATTCACATTTTTTGTGGCCGAAACGTTCGTTTCTGTGTCACTTTACACGTCCTCAGTCGGCGTAATCCTTAATCTTTAATATATATATATTACTGTCTGGATATCAAATTTGATGTGTAGTCAAAAAGTGGTTGATTCAAAATATTTTTTTAACCTGAGCTTTTAAATGTCGCAATATCCAATAAACGTGCTCAAGACGCTTTACAATGGGTCCTTAGCCAACAACAATACTTAACATTTAGGACGAGACATGACGCCTGTAAAGCGATGTTACACATTTTTTCGACAGAGACAACGTTGTTTAGGGCCAAGTACTCGTTTTACACCTGAGTGAGAAAATGTGAGTAACGTCTTTTCCGAGGCCTCAACTATGCGGCCCTCAGAGTGGGTCTCGAACCTTGGACCGTCCGATCCTAAGGCGAGTGTCATACCACAAGACCACATAATTGCATTGTTGCTTAGTTGCTATGATCAATAATTGTTATGATAATGACAATATAATACAGCTCACATTTGATTTATAGATAGAATGCGCTTGGCCACGGAGTTCACAACATTGCCATCCGGAAGTATAACGGACCAACACACAAACTCTGTGTAACCATGAACTTTTATAGTCTGGTTAATACGGTTTAGTGAGAACAACTCACAAACGCGGATGGCAAAAACAATAACAAAGGCCTGAGTGACGTCATCTGCATACTATTTATATAAATCAAGATCCAATATCCATATGCCTGTGTGTAGTGTTTATATATCGATAGAATGAAGTTGTACTTTGCCATCAGCGTTTGTGAGTGATTCTCACTAAATTGTATTAACTAGACTATAAAAGTTCATGGCTTCACATAGTTTTGTGTGTTGGTCCGATATACTTCCGGATGGCAATGTTGTGAATTCTTAGTCAAGTGCATACTATCGATAGATAATGCGTTTAAAGTTGCTTTGGGTAGAAACGAAAAAGAAACTGAGGCCTCGGATGTACATACATATTTGAAGGCTGTTTTTTCCAAATCTCGTGAAGTCGATTTTTCTACTTTTTGAGATTTTCCATCCATGAGATAAATTG
>NC_088372.1:15302670-15330170 GCF_034508935.2 Berghia stephanieae | reverse complement strand
ATGGTTCTGGGCATTAGTCGACACGAGAAAACAAATGTAAAAACTATGCTCAGAACACTACACTGGCTGCCCGTTCGAGCCAGAATCGAATACAAAATTGCCCTTTTTTCTTTCAACGCACTAAATTCCCGATCTCTGAGCTACATTCAAGAACTCTTGTGATCTCCTACTCCCCAATTCGCCAGCTTAGGTCATTGGAGATCCAGCTACTAAAAGTTCCAAAAACACGGCTTACTGATTTCGGTGATAGATCTTTTTATAAAGCAGGACCTACTATTTGGTACTCGCTTCCTTTGTCAGTAAAGCTCTCGGGCAGCGTAGAAAATTTTAAGAAAAAAACTAAAGAGTCATCTTTTCCAGAAATGTTTATCCTAGGCATTTTCTTCTTGATGAGTAAATTATACGTTTTATTTTTTGATTCAATTTTGTTGAATGTCAATTAAATTTTTTAAAACTTGCATAGTTAGTGTGTGCGACTGTTGTGTGTGTCTGTTTGGATGTGTTTATGGTTTGACAAGTATATTGTAAAACGCTTTGAGGCTTCGGTTTATTTAGCGCTATAAAAGAACACTTTATTATTATTATTATTATTATTATTATTATTATTATTATTATTATTATTATTATTATTATTATTATTATTATATCAATTTAAGACAACTCCTGAGTCAAATCTTCATTTTAGGCCCATGGAGCCGGATAATCTTTGCCCATGTTTTAATAGCGTGAAACAGACAACCAATGGCTTGTTAGCCTATGGATGGGACACGTGTCTATTGCAATGTACTTTCAGCCAGATCTAACTGACCCAGCTGGGTGGGAATGGGGTGGAGGGGAGATCAGATAAATATCTCGAGATCACCCTGGACCAATCTCGATCCTTTTGCGTGTGAAGTGAGTGCTCTACCAACTGAGCCATCTGGACACAAAATCTTATAATAAAGTTGCTCAAAGTAGATTAATGAGAAAATCATTTCTTCTATTTCGATTTTTTTTACTTGTGTAACTTTGCGTTAACCCTTTCGTCTAAGACAAAGGAGATTCGTTCAAATAGGAAAGATAAGTAAATACATGAGCAATCTAACAAGGCGGTTTATTTTATAAAACTTGAAAGTCTCATTTGGAATCGTTTCAAAACACGTGCTTGAGTTTAATCTTATGAATATTTTGGTCTGACCAAATTTGAAGTGAAACTCTAAAGGCCCGTTTAGACGTGCAGTTAATTCATCTACGGCCTGGCGGATTAACCGAGACGCGGTGGATGTGGGTCATCGTTGAATCGACAGTTAGTCAATGAAAACAGAAACGGCATATAACTACAACTATAAAGAGACGCAGGTGGAGATACCTAAGATATGTTGCCAAATCGAGGCAACTGTTCTGCCAAGAATAGTATTAGGCTACTCCGCTGGACGGCTGCGGCAAAGACGAAGAGGCAGGCCCAAAGAAACTATGAATAAAGAGCTTGAAGAAGATTGTCTACTCTGGAACAACATTGATGTCTATGCAGCTGACAGACAGAAATGGGAGTCTTTAGTGGATGTGTTATGTGCCCCGTGGCTTAATGAGGATTAAATAAGTAAATAAGTGGAAGTCCCGACCAGCCACAAGAAAATGATCCCGCTGATTACAAAATATTATAATAATATATTATCTATATTATATTTATTAAAATATAAATAAAGTCAAAACTAAAAACTATAATGATACATAAAGGAGAGATGATTCACAAGTAAAATTAAAATAACTATACATTTTACTGCTCCCCTCTCAGTTAAGGATCCCAAGGAAAAAGTCAAGTAATCTCAATCCGAAACCAGAACAGAGAGCAACGTGGAAAGGGAAAACAAATGGATGACAGAGCGATCATGACTCCTCGATCAACCATGAGAGGTTTAAATAACCCACATCAATGAGAAGGTGAAACATCAAAGATTCTTTTCAAAAATTGCGTGAAGCTTGACGGCCTTTAAAGCGCAAGGCGTAAAGCCAGTAAATCAAATGCCATTTTGTTTGAACCGCATTACAGAAGAACAAATTAGATTATAAAAAATCATATTTAAGACCCCTTATTGTTTTGTTTTGTTTGTTGTTTGTTTATTTGTTTGATTGGGGATGGGGGTTGTTCTCAATGAACATTAAATAATCTTTATAAGGATTACCGACTTCCAAAGCTCTAGGCGTTAAGCCAGAGAATTAAATGCAATTTTGCCTGTATCGCATTACAGAATAACAGATTTTATTAATTTAAAAAAAACATATTAATAACCAGTTTTTGTTATAAAAAGAACATCAAATAATGTTTATACGGATATTCACAAAATATTTTCATAAATTTTTGACAATCTAGGCTTTGTTCCTTCAATTCTATCTATTAATAAATCTGGAATAAAGCTACATGGTCCTTAATAATTGCCTTATCAGCGTGTGTTCGAGAATAAACTGTGTCCTTCAAGAATCGCTCCATCGATATATCAAAGAATATATCCCTGAAACCTTCTCCACAACTCTATCGTGTTCTGAAAAATCACGTAATCAAGATTTTGACCTGAAAGTATGTCCTTCAAATAGCGATTGAATAAAATGACTCTCATTTTGTCAGAGACTTTCATTTGACAGAGAGCATTTGACATGGTGAGGGTCATTTTAATCCATCGATATTTGAAGACCAAATTATGTGGTCAGAATTTAGAAATACGTCGTTTATATTACAGAATACCGCAGAATTACATTTGAAGTATCGTATTATTGTCATATTTTGGCAAAAAAGTCATTATGATCTCTGTATCTCTGCATCTCTCTCTCTCTCTCTCTCGCTCTCTTTCTCCCCCTCTCTCTCGCTCTCTTTCTCTCTCTCTCTCTCTCTCTCTCTCTCTCTCTTTGTTTCCCTCTTTATATCAATAAATCACCAACACACATGAAAGATTCGACTTTACCATTGGGACTGTTATTAATCACCAATATCTCAGTATAAGTTGCATTTATTTTCAATGACTAGTTGAGAACCTGAACCATTTGGGGGGTGGGGGGGGGGGGAGATAAAGGCTATTGCGAATACGAATTGGCACTCGTCTATTTCAATTAGTATACTACTGTTTTGTGCAAATTAATATAAATCGAGACGAACCTTTTGAGCCATCAACGATAGAATCAAATTGGTAATACAGTGTGTCGTTGCGCGCAAATGAATCTGGCAACAGAATCTTCAGATTTTTTGTAAACACGCCTAAAAAGGCAAGACGTGTCGTTCAGTGCTGTGGTGTATTTTACATTTTTATGTGATTTCTATATGTTGATACCTGGACATTTTTACTTCGTTGTTGTTGTCAAACCATACTTTTATCAATTCTTAAGAAAGGACTACTATATAATAATACTGTATTTTATCATAGAAACTTCAAGTTTTAAAAGAGTTTTACAGTCACTTAATGGCCGCCGCTCTCTTACAAGCATTGTTCACCTTATTTTTAGCCGTGATTTACCACCACCATTATTTTAAAAATTGTGAACATTTTTATTCAACATCTGAATTTTACAACAGGCCCCGAGGTGGTAACCGATGCGGTTTACAAAGGAAACAATGTCACATTCTAACAGTGATTTGAACTCAACTGATCCGGTTTATTACAATATTAATATGAACAGGCCTAGGGGAGGCAAACGGAAACATTCCAATGGTGACAACTAGTCGTCCACCCCGCCCCCACACAAACCCACCAACAACAGTTTCATCTAGTTTTATAAAAGATTTGATAAAAAAAAGCCCCCATTAACTCCTGCGACCTTGATCCCTTCCTTATTAAATATTGAGCTTTTATATAGCGCAATATCCATTTAACGTGCTCAAAGCGCTTTACAAGGGGTCCCTGGTCAACAGCAACATTTAGCATGTAGGACGAGACATGACGCCAGTTAGGCGATATTACAATTTTTCGGACAAAGACAACGCTGTTAACGGCCAGGTACTCATTTTACACCTGAGTACGGTGAGAGAATGTGAGTAAAGAGTCTTTTCCAAGGACTCAACTATGCGTCGAGCGAGGCTCGAACCCAGGACCTTCCGATCCGAAAGCGAGTGTCATACCACTAGACCACATAGCCGCACAACTTACCAGCACAACTTTTGGCCAGCTCTATCGATACATTATTACCATCCAATACATCAATCATAAATACATCCATACTGACTGGCGAAGTTCCATAGTGCTTTAATAGTGCCCTCGTCAAACCACTTCTGAAGACACCATCACTGAACCACAATATATTAAAAAATTATCGTCCTGTATCAAATTTACTTTTTTGTCAAAACTTTTGGAGAAGGTAGTACTGACACAATTATCATCTCATCTATAAAAAAAACAACAGTTTGGAATAACCCTTTCAGTCAGCCTACAAACAGCAACATAGTGCTGAAACGGCGCTTCTTAAAATCTTTAATGACTTGTTATGTAATGCCAATGCTAACAACATTAATGTATTATGCCTTTTAGATCTTTCAGCTGTATCTGACTTTATTGACCATGACATTTTGTTAAGAAGACTAGAAAATACGTTCGGCGTAAAAGGAATTGCCCTGAAATGGTTTACATCATATTTACAGGATCGATGGCAGACTGTTGTGGTGAATTGTGTTCAGTCAGAACAAGTTTTTACTAAACTTTGGAGTGCCACAAGGCTCTGTCATGGCCCTGTCCTTTTTACTGTATATAAGCAGCCCCTTTCTAGTATCATATCCAGATTCAATCTGAGTTATCATGTTTATGCAGATGATACGAAAATTTATGATTCAGTACCCCTAAGTAATTTACATTTCTTAATACAACGAATTTCGAGCTGTTTTAATGAGATTAAATCTTGGATGTACCATAACATGGTAAAATTAAATGATAGTAAAACTGAGATTTTAATGAGTATCCTTAAACGGGCAAATAAATTACCTATCACTCACGGAAATAGCACAATAGAATGTTCAAATAAAGCAAAAACCCATGGCGTCGGCATTGATGAAGATCTTTCCATGACAAGCCACGTGAATAACACCATACAATCTATTTAGGCATAGAAATGAAAAGAATAAGCAAAATTCGTCATTTAATACCGAAGCATATAGCAGAACTTTTAATCAATTCCCTTGTTTTATCTAATTTGGACTATTGCAACTCCCTTTGGGCGAATTTACCTAAAGACAAAATGAGTAAACTTCAGGTTGCTCAAAATAACGCAGCCAGACTCATTGTGCGCAATAGCCAAAAATACCCTGCAGCAACTCTTCTTCTCCGTGAGTTACATTGGCTTCCTGTGGAAAAAAGAGTTGCCTATAAGATTTGTAATGTTGTCTGCAAATCCTTGAGCACCAACAGTCCCTCCTATATTAAAGACCTTCTAAAGTTATATGTCCCCAATAGAAACTTGAGGTCAAGCAATAACCAATCAATCCTTGTCAAACCTAAGCCATTGCGTAAAATAGGTGAACAATCTTTTCAATTTTCGGCACCCCATTTATGGAACTCTCTCCTATCACACGTGAGATGCTCGGATTCGTTGACAACTTTCAAATCTCGATTAAAGTTTTATCTTTTTACGTCATATTGTTGCAATACTATTGTCATATTCTGTTGTTGTTAAATTGAATTTGTATCACTTTTCCATCAAACTTGTCTTACTGTATTATATTTTGTTTTATATCACTGTAAAGCTTGTGACAAAGGGGTAAAGCGCTATATATAAATGCCATTTATTATTATTATTATCATTACTATTATTATTATTATTTTTATTATTATTATTATTTATTATTATTATTATTATTATATTATTATTATTATTATTATTATTATTATTATTATTATTATTATTATTATTATTATTATTATTATTATTATTATTATTATTATTCAGATGGCGATTCCTAAGGCCAATCTCAAATTAAGGAACGATCATTTTTTCCATAGCATATTATATTATATTTAACCATTTGAATTACCGGATGATAGAATTACAATTGATTTTTAAAAACGGTTTGCAAGTTACTTAACTTGTATATTAATCAGTAAAAAGTATTATTAGAATTTTTAGATTTGCCAGTAATTCTGTACTCGTTGGCAAAAATTTAACATGGGCTGTATGGAACAATATTACACCACAATCTATCTTTTTTAAAGAATAGATTTAGTTTTTTAATGTTGATGCAGCACGAAAAATCTTGTAGTTTTTTAGGGCTTTTTTGTTTTGTTTTTTGTTTTATTTTGTGCCTTGAATTTGTTTGAAAATGTGTGATAGAAGTTCATAGTCATGTGTTTAAAATGAGAACCTGGCCTGTAACGGTGTTGTCCTTGTCAGGAAAAAAATTAACTTTAATTAATTTTAAGGGAATGGGCTTAATTGAAGATGAAAGAAAGAAAAAAAGATTGAGCTTTTATAAAACGTAATCTTCACTAAACAGGAGTCATATTCATATTTAGTCCGGTATCAAATGGATGGGGGGGGGGGGGGTAGCTGAATTTAAAATAAAGAAAAAAATATTTAGCTTTTATAAAAGGTAATGATATTCGCTAAACGAGCTCAAAGTGTTATACACGGGATCCTAAGCCAAAAGCGATATTGTACATGTAAAATGAGAAATGACATTTGTGCTGCAAAGTTGTCACTGACCAGGTACTCGTTTTCACCTGAGTTAGGTAAGAGAACATGAGTAAAGAGCATTATCCAAAGGCAACTTTGCGAAGCTCAAGGATGGGAGTCGAACCAGGGACCTAACGGACCGAAGGTGAGAGTCATACTACAGAGCCACTTAGTTCTTCAGGGACTTCAGGCCCAAGTATTAATTCTGATTTGATATAATTTTGAATTGGCAGTATCTCTCAATTGCCACCCTTTGAATTGGACGCTATACCATCGCAAAGCATTTCCCGCCATATCTGACAGACCCAAGCTACCCAATCACCCCTATAGCTGTATGGACGAAGGGGTCGGAAATACGTTCCATCGGGATCTGTACCAGTCTCTTTGTGCGTGAGGCAAGTTTTCCACCAACTGAGATAATTGGACAAAAGGACTTTGTTCAAAACGATTCCAGCCTTACAAATTGACACCATAATATGATTCAAACTGAGCTAAACTGCCAGAGGGCTTTTTCTCTCTTTCCTTTTCTCTCTTTGTAAAAACATAGTCCTACATGTAACACAATGGGGAAATACCAGAAACCACTTCATTGACACACAAAACAACTGTGACAATTGGTAATCGAGCTAATGTCACTGATTCCGGCGTGCTCTGAAAAAACGCATTCTTAAAATTTTATCCAGAAAATTCGTCATTCAAAAATCGAGCGATTAAAATATCCCTCACCTTCACCAAAATAAAAACACACAAAAAAAACTCTCAAACCTAGGACTTCCTTGATTCTATCTTCCTTGAAGTCTGTAGTTTGAGAGTTTTTGAAAATATGAGGGTGTTTTTAATTGATCGAGGGCGGATTTGTGGCCAAAATTTTAAAAAATTGCTATTTTTCATAATAGGCAAGATTATTGTCCATATTAAATCTTCCAGAAAACTCATTTGAAAACATCGTTCTACACAGACAAAACGCATATATTCATTTTGGCCAGAAAGTATTTTATATATCTTTATTCAATTTTATAAGTGGAGAGAACCCGTATTATTGGCAAATCATTTTAGGATTCAGGTCCTAAAGTTTGGAATTCTCTCCCCAAATCTGTCAGAGATACACCAAACGGCTTAGTTGTTTGTTTGTTTTTTTTTGTTTTTGTTTTTTTTTTTTTTTTTTTGGGGGGGGGGGGGTTGGTTGTTGTTGTTGTTTTGTTGTTGTTTTTTTTTTTTTTAAATTACTGTTCAGTATCAATAGTATATGAATCAATTAAAATTCAAGCCCTCCATAGTTCCTCAAAACAACTCAAAAGTGATGCATTTTTTGTGTTGATGCGTCATAAAAGCAACAGTATTGTATTATATTGTCCTGCTCTGAAAAACTTGTCCTTCAAATATCAATCGATTAAAATGACCCTCATCTTGTAAAGACTCTTTAATTGAGCTTTTATATAGCGCAATATCCACTAAACGTGCTCAAAGCGCTTTACAGGGGGTCCCTGGTCAACAGCAACATTTAACATGTAGCACGGGACATTACGCCTGTTAGGCGATATTACAATTTTTCGGACAAAGACAACGCTGTTACCGGCCAGGTACTCATTTTACACCTGAGTACGGTGAGAGAATGTGAGTAAAGAGCCTTTTCCAAGGACTCAACTATGTGCCGAGCGCGAGGCTCGAACCCAGGACCTTTCGATCCGAAAGCGAGTGTCATACCACTAGACCACATAGCCGCACACTCTTAAACCTAGGATGTCCCGACGAGGATCATTTCAATCGATCGACATGAGTTTTCGGGCCAAAATTTTAAAATAATGTTTTCTTTTTTTTAATACCGTAAGTGTTCTGCGTGTACTTGATGACTCGAAATATAAAAAAAACCTAGTAAAACACTTTTTTTTAATGCCCAGAAAAAATAATATTTCACAAATCTACAGATTGTCCAAAAGTCTCAATCACGGGATTTCTGTAAAGCTTTTTTTTTCTAGAAGAATCATGCTTAGAATTCTCAGAGTTAAAATACTTTTTCAAGTTAAGAATCGTCTTCTTCTATCAAACTGGAAAGCAAAAGTTTTTCTGGCCATTTTAAAAAAAAAAAAGGTGTTATGTCAGTGCACAACAATATATCATTATTGAAAATAGTAATGTAAGACTGCGAGCCTACTCATAAATCTTATGTACGTGAGTCTAATCTATCATTAGCTTTTCATATAATTGGTGATAACTTTTTCGCCACTAGCTGTTTTCTTTTTAATCGACTTATGTCAGTTCAAAGCTAAGCCTGTGTTGAAATCCATCGTCTATTTTTTAAATCAATCTGGTTAAATATCGTCAGTATAATGGCAAATAAAATGTTGTTGCCTGAAGCCCCGAAGAAATAAACAACTAAACAACAATGTGAAAACATAACACAACATGTAACATAAGAACGAGACATGACGACTGTTAGGCGATATTACTTTTTATTTCCGACACAGACAACACTGCAAACTTCCATGTTCTCATTTTACACCCGAGTACGATGAGAGAATGTGAGTAAATATAAAGAGCCTTTTCACAGGACTCAACTATGCGCCGAGCGAGGCTTGAACCCAGCCAGGACCTTCCGATCCGAAAGCGAGTGTCATGCCACAAGACTATATTATAGCCGTATAATGAATGACACACACACAAACATGTTAGTGGCCTGGCTGATTTGGTTGCCATCATCAAACCGACGCATCTGACAGCAAATTTATTGATGCCGGCTGTGTAGTGCGAATAAGTGATTTGTCTTTATAAAGGTCAGTTGTGGTGGTTGCAGTTAGTTACGGTTACCTGATCACAAGTAACAAATTTGATCCTACCATTGAGATAGAGCACTCCAGATAACTGACAAAACACATTTTTGTTACCATTTTATTTCGCCAGAAATATTTTACTTAACTCTCTCCTTACCGACCATTTTCAGTATTTTCCCAAATTGGTAGGCTTACCCTGCGAAAAATTGATTTTTTTAAAAAACTCAAACAATCTGTCTACAAAACAACTTTATGTTCTTATTAATTAAACAAAGATCATTGTGATGTACAAAATAAATCTGAAAAAGAAAAATTTTATTGCGTGTCGTCACAAGTGTGACGATTTTGATTTAGGTGGTAAGGAGAGGGTTAATAAATAGTTAGATAAAGATATTTTTTTTAAATGTCAAGCAGTTCTAAATGTGTGGTCTAGTGGTAGGACACTCGCCTTCGGATCGGAAGGACCAGGGTTCGAGTCCCGCTCTTAGCGGCGCATAGTAGTTGAGTCATTGAATAAGGCTCTTTACTCACATTCTCTCACCGTACTCTGGTGTACCTATAATGACTAGCTGGTCGTAAACAGCTTTATCTCTGTCGGAAAAAAAAATTGTAATACCGCCTATCATGCATCATGTCTCTTTGCTGTTGGCTTGGAACCCCTTGTAAAGCGCTTTGAGCACGTTTAGTGGACATTGTCTTATATAAATGCTCAAGTTTGTCAGGTTTGCGTGTCTTCAAAAGAAGTCTTGGATTAAACTCTCTCCTTACTGGCCATTTTCCGGATTGTTCCCAAAACTTCACACCCAACCTATACAAAAATATATATATGTCATTCAGACCCAAAGTGCTGTTCGTTCTTGCTATCCATATTTTTGCTGCTAAACGGGCTCTTCAACACAGTGTTAATATACTTAAACTATAGCAAACATTTCTGTTCAAATATTATGATGTAGAAAAGAAATCAGAAAGAGAAAAATGTTGGCTACATCGTAACGAATGTGACGATTTTCCTATGGGTGGTAAGGAGAGGGACTCCTTGGCAAGTTAGGAATCATCTTAATCTTTCGGATTTATATTTTAAATCTTAAAAAGTAAAACCAAACCAAATTTTCAAAAATGTGTTTTGGCCGAGAATGGTTGAACTGTCACCAATATAATCAAACGTGTAAAATAATTAAATCCTTTGATCCCCAGCCTCATTCTGTCTAAAACTATACTTTGAAGTCAATTTATTGTCCACAATAATGGTTTTATATATTATACTAGTAGCAAGAAGCTTAAAGTAATACAATGGATTTGTGAGGTCAAATGGAGCCGAAGATTATCCCAGATTATGTGTGTCTAAAATGTTACTATTGGGACACTTATTTATCTCCCAACATACTTTCAGCTGCAGCTAAGTTAGATAGAGCTACCCAGTGACTGAAGTTCATGTAGGAAAAAAAGTCGATTAATGAAGGAATCAAATCTGAATAACGTTCTCTCAGTCGACAGCTTTATCAATTTTTACCACAAGGCCCCTTTTTATAGATAGAACGAAGATGACGTCACTCAGGTCTTTGGTATTGTTTTTTTTTTTTTGTTTTGTTTTGTTTTGTTTTTTTTTTTGCCATCCATGTTTATGAGTAATTCTCACTAAACTGTATTAACCAGACTATAAACATTCAAGGTTACACATATGTTTGTGTGTTGGTCCCTTATACTTCCGGATGGCAATGTTGTGAGCTTCTTAGCCAAGCGCATACTATCTATATATTACTGGTTTGAAATGACTTGATTTAGACTTATTCCTAACTGGGGTTATCATAAAAAAGCTGTCCATCTCCTATATATTGTTATTTGTTTCTTCAAGCTTCAAGCAGCAACATTTTGATCATCCCGTTAGTAGACATGTGGTCTTGTGGTATGCCACTCGCTTTCGGATCGGAAGATCCTGGGTTCGTGCCCCGCTCGACGCATAGTTGAGTCCTTGGAAAAGGCTCTTTACTCACATTATCTCACCGTACTCAGGTGTAAAATGAGTACTGTTGACAGAGCTATCTCTGTTAGAAAAAAATTGTAATATCGCCTAACAGGCGTCATATTTCGTTCTATTTGTTACGTGTTTCTGTTGGTCAGGAACCCCTTGTAAAGCGCTTTGAGTACATTAAGTGGATATTGCTCTATATAAAAGGTCCGTTTTTTTAAATTTATAGCTGGGGTTATCATCAAAAAGCTGTCCATCTCCTATTGTATTTGTTTTTTCGAGTTTCAAGCAGCAACATTTTGATTAGTAAGTAGATAGAACACTCGCTACACAACCAAACTGACCGATGTTGAAACCGTCGTTTTCCATGGCAATTTTTGTGTACTAGTGATTGAACTAGTGAAATGAAAAAAAAAATTATGACATCGCCTTGAGATTTTTTTTGGTTAACAAAACTGATGACTTTTCAAAGGGGGTACTATAAATAGTACGGTTTGACCGATTTTTGTGGTATTTGGCAGATTTTTTAAATCCAGTTGGCAGAATGCCTGAAATTAATCTGGCAACCCTGCCCACGACCGCGCCATCTTGTCCAACCAGCAGTGATAGATAGGGTAGAAAGGTGTGTTAGATTTGAGAGTTACGTACCCAACCTACAACGATCGACAAACGACGTGGAAGAAAACGAAAATATAATGTCCCCCGAGTCTAAGGACAGATCTTCGTTTTCTTTCACGTCATTCGTCGATCGCTTTAGGTTGAGAACGTAATCGTTGGATAAAGATCTGAACAAGTGTCTATGAAAGGTGCCAGACAAAGCAAGTAAGAAAATTACAAGAAAAAAAACTGGACACTAGTAAATCGCAAAGTACTTCAGCCAGATCAAACAAACCCAGCTACTCAATCACTGCTGGGTAGACAGGAGGGAGGTGTGTGTGTGTGTGGGGGGGGGGGGGTCAGAAAATAATCTCGACTGTACCCGGGATCGATCTCCGTCCCTTTTGCTTGTGAAGCGAATGCTCTACCAACTATCGGGACATAAGTAACAATATGATGGGGGCACACATAGTATATATTTTTTTAATATAAAGACATTTAAGAGGGGAAAAAACAGATAAAAGCAACAACAACAACAACAAAAAAAAAACAAATAAAAAAAACAACAAAAATCCCCACAAAATATCCATTCCTATAATTGGCATGTTATGAATGCTCAGTCATGTAGAGTCTATGTATTTGAAGCAAAAAGTATTATTGTGAAATAGAACATTTTGGTTAAATAGAATCGTTGTCCATTACAACAATGAAACTGAAATTAACGAAGTGGTTATTCAGTATCTGGGCAAAATAAATTGGGATATTGGGACAATCCTTGACACTTTGTTAAACGGTCGTATAGAGGTGTCGGTGATATAGTCGTGTAAAGATAGAACCTTTATATAAATTTGTTATATAATGGGCAAAGCTATCCACTCCCCCCCTCTCTCTCTCTCTCTCTCTCTCTCTCTCTCTCTCTCTCTCTCTCGCTCTCTCTATCTATCTATCTATCTATCTATCTCTCACACACACTCACATACTCTCTCTCTCTGTCACTCTCTCTCTCTCAGTCACTATCTCTCTGCCACTCTCTCTATCTCTCTGTGTTCCTCTCTATCTCTCTTTCTCTCTTTCTCTCTCTTTTTCTCTCTATCTTTCTCTCTCTGTCTCTCCCACTTACTCTCTCTCTCTCTGTGTATTTTCTGTCTCGTGTCTCTGTCCACTCTCTCTCTCTCTCTCTGTCTTGCTGTGACCTGTCCCCTCTCTCTTTCTCTCATTCCTCTTTTCTCTCCCCCCCCTCTCGGGTTCCTCTCTTCTCTCTCATCTTTCTTCCTCTCCCCATCTCTCTCGGCGTCCCCTCTCCCCCCTTCTTCTCTCTCAATCTCTCTCCTCTCCTCCTCTCTCTCTCTCTCTCTCTCTCTCTCTCTCTCTCTCTCTCTCTCTCTCTCTCTCCCTCTGTTGCTAAGTATATCCGGTAAATTCCCTATTACCGGCCAACCCTAATGGACGGAGATGAGCATAAGAGCCCCAATAACTCTGACCGGAATTCGTCACGCTTCATTGGGCATCCCCAGCCTGGGGCATTCTGACCGGCTATGAGTTAATGTTGGAGCAGGTCAGTGAAGGACAGAGCCAGGGGTGGGGCAGGGGCTGGGTCTTGTAGGGAAAGAGGTTACGTACATGTGGAATATTGAAACTACAACTAACACCACCATCACAACCAAAATCAAGACCAAGATCATCGTTGACGTAGTCATTATTATTATTATTATTATTATTATTATTATTATTATTATTATTATTATTATTATTATTATTATTATTATTATTATTATTATTATTATTATTATTATTATTATTATTATTATGATAGGGTAATATTCCGATGTAACGTTTTTGGTTTATCTTTTTGTTCCTGGTAATAAATTGTGCGCTTGGTTACATTGAACCGATTTTCAACATGGATTTCGTCGTATTGGCAACAGAGTGATGATGATGATGATGATGATGATGATGATGATGATGATGATGATGATGATGATGATGATGATGATGATGATGATGATGATGATGATGATGATGATGATGATGATGATGATGATGATGATGATGATGGTGATGATGATGATGGTGAGGATGATGATGATAATGATAATGATGATGATGATGATGATGATGATGATGATGATGATGATGATGATGATGATGATGATGATGATAGTAATATTATTATTATTATCATTATTATTATCATCATCATCCTCATCATCATCATCATCATCATCACTCTGTTGCCGATACGACGAAATCCATTGTTGAAAATCGGTTCAATGTAACCAAGCGGACACTTTATTACCAGGAACAAAAAGATAAACCAAAAACGTTACATCGGAATATTACCCTATAATTTCACAACAGTGACACGCGGTAAAACATCGTATATCCTCTATTTATACATTCTAAATCAAATGAAAATTATCCTGGAAACGATAAACCAAATAATAATTATCTAACTTTACTTTATTAATCTCAGAATAATAAATATTATGCTTACGTGTGTTGATTCTAATTATAGAAATATCCCTTAGGAATGAATACAGGGAATAGGGAATGAGATTAGCGGAAGAGTTGCGTCCCTTGATTGGTCGTCACCTTACAGGGAGAACGTCAATTTGGTTTTAAAGTGTCTCAAGCCTCTTTCACCGGAAGCGAGGACTAGAGACGCATGCGCACAACCAACATGTCGTTCTCTCTCTAATAATTTTTCCTCCGGTGACGTCACAGACTATGGGTGACGTCCAATCAAGGGACGATACTCTTCCGCTAATCTCATTCCCTATGTATTTATTTATTCCCTTCTCAACATCGCATGTCATATTTTCCCGTTGTAAACTAATAATTGATAAATTTTCAATTGACAACAAATCCTTAGCGATGTGTATTTGTGTTTTGTTTTGTTTTCTAATTAATTGATATCTGTATGAATAATATTGTCACTATGTCACAACTATTTTAACCACAAATACATGTACAACCACAATTCTTAAGTCATCTGTAATAGGATTCAATAGTCTGATGTCACGTCCGCCCAGCAACGAGCAGCTTGGTTCTAAACAAAGAAAATCGGTGCTTATTATTCTTCATGCTGGCCAGAACTTTCTCACATGTCATGTGATCAGAATGTATAAAAGTCAAAACATGATCAGATTGATGTTTTTGTCCTCTGGATACACTATTATGTTCGTCGGAGAAGTATTTCATAAGGGCGTCCGCCATTGTTTCGATAGTTTAGAACCCGTTACTAAGTTACTATACATCATTACGAGGGAAGTGACTTCACGACTATTGAAGCCTAATCCACTTAATGTGCTCAAAGCGCTTTACAAACGTTCTCATAGTAACAGTAACGCTTAGCAAGTGAATCAGACTAGACAAGACGACTCCTGCGAGGCATATCACAATATAATTTATCGACACCATTTCAACCTGAGTGTGGTGAAAAAAGAGAGTTGTTTTGTTTTGTTTTTTCGAAGAACTCAATTTTGCTCCGACCAGAGCGGAACTCCAACCAGATAAAAAAAAAACAACAAAAAAACGTGAGCTTTTATATAGAGCAATATCCACTAAATGTGCTCAAAGCGCTTAACAAATGGTCTCTGACCAACACGTAACATTAGAACAAGACATGAAGCCAATTAGGCGATATTACAATTTATTTGGACAGAGACAACACTGTTAAAGGCCAAGTACTCATTTTACACAAGAGTACGGTGAGAGAATGTGAGTCAAGAGCCTTTTTCAAGGAATCGACTATGCGCCCGAGCGAGGCTCGAACCCAGGACCTTCCGACCCGAAAGCGAGTGTCATCCCACTTGACCACATAGCCGCATACCTACCGGTCCTAATGCGAATGAATTAAAAACACAAGACCTCATAGTTCTACAATTATATCAGGTAGGGTAATAGATAGTCTGAATTTGACGTCACTCGGGTCTTTGTTATCACTTTTTGCCATCCGTGTTTATGAGTACTACTCACTTAACTGTATAGATAGTTCGAAGATGACGTCACTCAGGCCTTTGTTATTGTTCTTGCCATCCGCGTTTGTGAGTTGTTCTCACTAAACTGTATTAACCAGACTATAAAACTTCATGGTTACACAGAGTTTGTGTGTTGGTCCGCTATACTTCCGGATGGCAATGTTGTGAACTCCTTGGCCAAGCGCGTTCTATCTATTAACAAGACTATAAACGTTCGAGGTAACACATAGTTTTGTGTGTTGGACCGTTATAATTCCGGATGACAATGTTGTGAGCTTCGTAGCCAAGCGCATGCTATCTATACAATGTGTATTGTTTTCTTATTGTTGTTGTTGTTGTCGTTGTTGTTGTCTGAGTTGTCGTCGCTATTGTTGTTGTTGTTGTTGTTGTTGTTGTTGTTTGTTGTTGTTGTTGTTGTTGTTTAGCCATCTTTCTGTTTGTTGTTTGTGTGTTTTTTTATTTGTTTTTTTTTAATTTTGTTTTTTGTTTTTGTTTTTATTTTGTCTAGACGTGAATTTTTTTTTATGGGTTTAAAAAAACTATGTCTTTTCTTTTCTTTTTTCATTTTTAAAAAATTTATATTAACTTTTGATGACTTGACTTTGTAGAGCAGAAAAGAAACGGAACAAAGCAAACCTACTCATTGCCTTGTCATAACCGATCCAAATCTTTGCTGCTGCAGGACAGGTACTTTAGGCTGTCATACGACATGTCAATAGATAGTACGCGCTTGGCTAACAAGCTCACAACATTGCCATCCGGAAGTAAAACGGACCAACACACAAAACTATGTGTAACCTTGAAGGTTTATAGATAGTTCGAAGTTTACGTCACTTGGGTGTTTGTTATTGTTTGTTGCCATCCGCGTTTATGAGTATTTTTCAGTCGGTATTAACCAGACTTTAAACGTTCATTATTACATTTAGTTTTGTGTGTTGGTCCGGATGGCAATGTTGTGGGCTTCTTAGTCAAGCGCAAACTATAGATAGAATGAAGTTGACGTCAATCGAGTCTTTATTATTGTTTTTTTTTTGTTGTTGTTTTTTTTTGCCATCCACGTTTATGAGTAATTCTCACTTAACTGTATTATCCAGACTTTTTGTGGCAAAAGACTGGCATTTTGACGTCATTTTTTGGTCAGTATCAGGCCATAACTTAACGAAGGCCACGCTGGGACCCAATAGGACTTATAGTTTGACATCAGTTTTTTTATGTTTGGACAGCGCCGTTAACATATAGCCTAGAACCCTCTAGGACTGGCAGTTTGACGTCATTTTTAGGTTTGTGTAGCGTCTAGTGAGTTGTCGTTAGTAGAGATCAAGGAAACAAGTTATTTCATTGGTTGAACCAAAAAATGACGTCAAAATGCCAGTCTTTTGCCACAAAAGAAAACAAATCGTGAGTTGTTTTCAATAGTTCAACCAATGAAATGACTTGTTTCCATGAGCTCTACTGACGACAACTCCGTAGGCTGTGCAAAAACCAAATAATGACGTCAAACTGCCAGTCCTTTTTGTTGTAGTATCAGGCTATAATATAACGATGGCTACGATCCGAACGGTCTATCGGTTAACGATGGCTTAGGTATGACACTAGGACTTATAATATTATTGTAATATCAGGTAAGTGAACAACGCCCAGTGAGTCGTCATTTGTAACAAATGATCCTATCGGTTGACCTATCGAATACAATTCACGATTTTTCTTTTGTCTTTTTTGTCCTTGTCAAGCTATCGATAGTATTCGCTTGGCTAAGAAGCTCACAGCATTGCCATCCGGAAGTATAATGGACCAGCACACAAAGCTATGTGTAACCTTGAACGTTTATAGTCTCGTTAATACAGTTTAGTGAGAAATAGTCATAAACGCGGATGACAAAAAGCAATAACAAAGACCCGAGTGACGTCAACTTCATTCTATCTATAAGCGTACAAAGGTTACGCTTAGAATGACCTCAAACGTGTCCAGAAATAAATATCGTAAGTGAGACTTTGGTCCCTTAAAATAGCGACTACTTTCAGAATGTTCTAGAATCTCTTACCTCGAAGGAGATCCAAAATGTCTTGACTCTTGGAAGTCGTCTTGCTTGTAGTACAGACAGCTGTTTCGAATATATATTATCAGACTTCTCGGGTTAGGGTTCTCTGTGGAATTATAAAAGAAAACATGGAATAATAGTGATCAACTTTATGATAAACGTAGCTATTTATAAAATATTTCAAGTATAATTATGACAATATTGTTTCGAGCATTCGCTCTCACGGGAAGTGAAAGTGATATATATATATATTAAAATTTAAAACAATAAATTGAGCTTTTATATAGCGCAATATCCACTAAATGTGCTCAAAGCGCTTTACAGGGGGTCCCTGGTCAACAGCAACATTTAACATGAAGGACGGGACATGCCGCCTGTTAGGCGATATTACAATTTTTCGGACAAAGACAATGCTGTTAACGGCCAGGTACTCATTTTACACCCGAATACGGTGAGAGAATGTGAGTAAAGAGCCTTTTCCAAGGACTCAACTATGCGCCGAGCGAGGCTCGAACCCAGGACCTTCCGATCCGAAAGCGAGTGTCATACCACTAGACCACATAGCAGCATATATAGTAGGCATCTTTACGTCTCAAGAAAAGATGGTTTGCGCCCTGTATGACTTTGGTCTCATCAGTCTTGTTGAGAGCAGAGACGGGTGTGGCTTAACAGCACGATCCTTGCATGGCAGTCTCTACCGCAGTTGTTTAAATCTTTTCAAGATCTGACACAGTGTTTTTGAAACAGTGCCAGACAAAAGAAGAAAGAAAACTACACTACAAGAAAGAAAAAACATCCCAAAAAATTGGTCTTTCTCGACTAGGAATCGAACCAAGGACCTCTGATTCCTTCTGATTACCGGTAATCAGTAGGTTTGAGACTCGATTCCCTGTGAAGGAAAACTGGGGAGTTTGTTTTTTTAGATGATTTTTTTTTTCTTATAATTTTGTTCTTGCTGTGTCTGGCACTGTTTAAAACAAACTGTGTCAAATCTTTACACCAATGGTTGCTCATTAATTTGTCACGTTAATTTTTTTTTCAATTCTTTTCAAAACTCTCAAAAAAAAGGCCCTTTACTTTAGGTGACTCAATTTTTTTTTAAGTTAAAATACTTGAAATGGAATTTTAAGAATCACGTAGAACGAAAATACAAGTTTAAAAAAAAAGAAGAAGAAGAAGAAGAAGAAGAAGAAGAAGAAGAAGAAGAAGAACAACAACAACAACAACAACAACAACAACAACAACAACAACAACAAGGACAAGAACAAGAACAAGAACAAGAAGAACAAGAACAAGAACAAGAAGATCAAGAAAAAGAACAACGAAGAAATTCTGATTGTGGAAGACAGATGTTTCCAGAAAAAAAAATGTTCAAGTTGGCAAACATGAAAGCCATTATTATAGGTTTGTTCATTGTCCTTTAAATGCTAAATACATTATTAGTGACAATCAATGTCGTAACGTCGACTCGTTTATGAAATTGCACGACTATCATAGTAATCTCCAGAAACTCTTGTACTCGATATTACAAACGAGTTGTAATTTCGGTTAAATAAAATCTAATCGATATCTCATTGTTCTTATGAACATAATGAAAAATATATATAATATCGTTTAATATATCGATTTGATAAATTACCATAGTATAATTGGTTTAATAATTGTGATACTTTGTAAATGTGACAACCAACAAAAAAGATAATTGTGCATTCGATTCGATTACTCGAACATTAATATGCAGCAATTAGTAAGGTTGAAATTTTATTGGGATACTCTTTCTGTGTGTGTGTGTGTGTGTGTGTGTGTGTGTGTGTGTGTGTTTGTGATGGGGAGGGGTATTTTTGCTCTTTTTATTTTCTTGTTCCTTTTTTTTTTCTTTTGTTTTATTTTTGGTATAGTTTGAAACAATAATATCCAGTTTTTATATGAATATTCTTACCGTATAACTCTTTATGCAAATTTTTTTAGTACCTTATAAAATATTCAATTGATCCTGTGCGATTAGTTAAAGTAAACTCACAACATCCGCCGGATATAATATACCAACACAGAAAACTATGTGTACCATTGAACGTTTGATTGATAGAATTTAATGATAAGCACTCATAGATATAGATAGTTCGAAGATGACGTCACTCATGTCGTTGTTATTGTTTTTTGCCATCCGCGTTTATGAGTAATGCTCACTGAACTGTTTTAACCCGACTATAAACGATCATTGATACACACAGTTTTGTTGTTGTTCCGTTATACTTCCGGGTGGCAATGTTATGAGCTTCTTATCCAAACGCATACTATCGATAGCTAGCTAAAAACAATAACAAAGAGCTGAGTGACGACAATTTCGTCCTTCTAAATGATTGACATTTGTCGACACTGAGCCTGAGCTCAGTGAATTGTCTCGAGTTTTCTTCTTAAACTCCCCAGATGGAGGTGGGGGGGGGGTGGAATTGAATGTACCCGAGGTGTTTGCTGAATGGCCAAATGCTCTGAGCATTGACACAATGTAGCCCCTAACGAGTGTGTCTTCAGCTTTATATGAATATCAATATTGTAAGGAAC
This sequence comes from Berghia stephanieae, assembly GCF_034508935.2. NCBI lineage: Eukaryota > Metazoa > Mollusca > Gastropoda > Nudibranchia > Aeolidiidae > Berghia > Berghia stephanieae. The sequence goes on along the minus strand of NC_088372.1, from coordinate 15,309,638 downwards.
GAGCACATTCCATAAAGAAAAAGAAAATGGACGCCAACGCCAACTCCCACAGATCTCAATCATGATGTTTGATTGGTCTAAATTGGTCTTCATTTGGCCTGGGAGTGCTTTCGCTCCTTTACGTGTCTCAATGTCGCTTGACTGCAGGACTTCCTTCCAACAGACACTCTCGGACTGCGTCCGAATATTCGCTTCTGTTTGCAATACGGAGTTTTACGGACTCGAACAAATAATCGAGAATCGAACGTTCAGGTCATTAAGCAGAGAGTTAGTGGTGAATAAAAAATATTTCGTTCTGATCATTGCAGATAACTGATTTGGCAGGAGAAAACGTTTTTTTTAAAGTCATGTCCCGTCCTATATGTTTATTGTTGCTGTTGGTCAGGGACCCCTTGTAAAGCGCTTTTAGCACATTTATTGGATAATGCTCTTTATAAAAGTTTTTTTTTTTAAATATTTGTAAATCTGATAACCCAAAATGTTATGGGCTCATTGTTGTATTGGAAATACTCTCAAGTCGACGTGTACATACATATATTCAAGTCTGACATCCGAAATCACGAATGGGCATAGTTTAGTTTAACATTGTTGTGATGAACAATATATTTTGCGTCATTTATTTTTTATTTTTTAGATTTCCATTACACCAATAAATCCCATAAGGAATTATTAGGTTATCAGCCCACAAATAAGTGCAAGTCGTCCCATAACATTACAAAATATTGTCCAAGACAACAATGTCAAATCAAGTACATAATTGCGTTTTCGGCCACATTATTACACAAAAAATGACGCCTTACAGACAACAAAAACTGTATAAAATCAAATAGAATGGTGATATTATATTGCCCGCCTCAGAGACGTGGAACGTCGCGGTGCTCCGCGATAACGATAATAACAAGAACTGAAGTGAGTAGGAAAGTCCCAGAAGATAACAGAGAATAAAAACTTCGCGGCGATGATGGGTAGCTCGAACCCGCGACCTTACTGGTAGACAACTCCGTCTGACCGGGGAGATCGTGACTCTACCGTATGAGCTATCCGCGACCCAAAAGAAAAAAGTCGCTTCAATCTCTAGTCTATCCAGCGACATGATAAAACTGAAAATGTGCAATATAAATGTACAACTCCGCTTGGCCGGGGAGATCGTGACTCTACCGTTTGAGCTATCCACGACCCCCCCCCCCCCCAAAAAAAAAATAATAAATAAATAAATAAATAAAAATAGTCGCTTCAAGTTCTAGTCTATCCAGAGACATGCTAAAACTGAAAATGTGCAATATAAATGAGCATTTTGAACAGTATTTGGACAAATTACATTGTCGTATTGCTGAAACCGAAAGCCATTAGCATAATAATACAGTCATGTTTGAATTTCAAGCCTAATCCAAACAAACAAAAAGAAAGTCAAACCATTGAGTAATTAAGCCAGAAAATTTGACAAAATACATTTTTTAACATTTAGATTTAAAAAAAAAACAACTTTTTAACTGCAGATATCAACCGATTAACAAAAAAAAAAACCCAGCTTCACAAAACTTTTCAATAATATTTCATTAAAGATATCTCGTATTTGAGATATTTTGATAATTTTGAAGATGTTGCGAGTCGTCTTAATTGATCGATTTTTGGTTTAGAAATTTTCTGATTAAAATTAATAAAATAACTGTTTTGCCAGAGTACGGCAGATTTTGGCAGTGCATTTAGATTAAATTGGATTTGATGGAAAATAAACAGAGATAACAAATCAGCGATTGTCGTTGAGATAAGACGCAGCCATTTATTTTCATTATTACAGTAATAGTCCATGTAATAATACAATAATATTCTGTGTGCGATTTGGGAATAGATGGCCACCATATTTCATCACATGATATACCTTCTTTTTTTTCTGTTCTTTTTTTTTTTTTTTTTTTTTTTTGGGGGGGGGCTTTTATTTTGTTTTATTTAAACTATCTTTTAAAAAACATTTGACTATGGTTGGGTCACAGCTGTTTGATATGACTGTGAGATAGACAATCGTCCTATCCTTGAGTTAGCAAGTAATGTTTTCTGTCAATGACTTGCAAAAGAGAAGGAATTTTTTTTTAAAAGGAACAAGCCACGTAAAACACTGATATCAATTAATAATATACGGGTGCGTAAATAATATTATATTTAGGTACATTTAGTTGCGAGATGACTAAGTAGCTAAATAATGCATTGCCCTAAATTATGAAGTCTCTTTCGCCATTTTTCCACCAGTAAGAGGAACACTGGGTGGTAGCGAATCGGCTTCGGTCGAGAACCTGCCTCACGGCAAAATCCCTTCATCAATGGGGACTTTCCATCTGTCCAACATGTAGCGATGTGGGAAATAACCCGAAACCGCAGAGGATCTAGTTGTTGTCACGAGGCTTCCGGGCGGGTTTGCGACGGTGCACGAATACGGTGAAGAATTTGCTGTTTGGTTTACGTCATAACATACCAATAGTTTGAGCACCATTGTGATAAAATCCACAATTCTTGCGGAAGCTCCTGCTCAAACTACGAGGCAGAGGCAGTTGCAATAGAAGTCTCACTGCGACACCTCTCTTCTGTTTTCCAGCTAAACCCTTCAAAACTTCAAAACACTGTCATCTTCACAGACTCCAAATCGGTTCTCCAAGCTCTAGATTTAGATAAACTCTCCTCAACCTTCAATAGTTTAAGATCTCAACTAGATGAATTCCTTACAACACACAGAGTAGACTTATCTCTCCAGTGGATACCGGGACATTCAAATATACCAGGAAATGACAATGCAGACAGACTAGCCAGACTCGGATCAACACTTTTACAACCTCCTCCTCCTCTTCTTCTTCTTCTTCTTCTTCTTCTTCTTCTTCTTCTTCTTCTTCTTCTTCTTCTTCTTTTAAACCGACTGACTCAGCTATACTTAGCAATACTGTCAATGTTGCATATACAGAAAAAAATGTAAAAAGTATTACACCCCTGATAGTCTGTAATACTATTTTAAATCCAGTATCCTTAAACACAGCAAAACAAATTATCAAAGCAAATAAGAGAGAAGAATGTATGAACAGTTGGGCAATGAGCAGCACGGGTCGATGTATGTTTTCCCATGTGACCACTCCTGTAAAGACTGATTGCCTAAATAAGCTCAGAAGACACCAGCAAAGCATCATCTTTCAACTAAGAACACAACACATACCGCTCAACAACCATTTAAGCAAAATTACAAAAGACACATCCCCTTCCTGCCCCCTATGTCAACACCCCAATGAAACAGTAACACACCACTTGCTTGAATGTCAACCTCTTGAAGACCTGAGATGCATATTCCTCCCACCAAATCCAAGCATCAGTAACACACTTTATAGTCACCTGGAACAACTACAAAAGACGTCTAACTTCTACGTCATGGCACAAGACCGAAGGGCTAGAGATCAGGTGGTCGCTGGTTCGGATAAGTTATTAAATGTCTCAATATTTCTTTTAAAATCTTTAAACCACCACGTTGTTTGTTTCATGAGTGGAAATAAACTTATTAAAACTGAGTATAAGATGAATTTCAGAATTGGATGGAGCAATATAAAAAATGTGACACTCATCAGTCCTTTTATACTTGTCTTTGTTTTTCTCAAACGTAATATCCTTAAGATTCAAAATCAATAGATTAGTTCGATTTAAAACCAATTCCACTTTACCCCCCCCCCCCCCCCCCAAAGTTTCCCTCTCCCCATTTTCTCCTCATTTTACTCACAATGCCAGCCTCTCTCCTTTAATCCACTCACAACCCCCTTGCCTAAGACTCTGTGGAGGGATGTTTGACCCCGTCATATGCAAATGACCCCGGGCTTAAAGACGATGGAGTTACTGCCCTTTAATCTATTACAGCGTTCTTATTGGATAAGGACGTCACATGGTCAATTTCCTAGTCTTATTACGCCTCGGGTTGCTAAGCTCTACTTGGGCGGCAATCACCTAAAAGCATTTTTTTTAAAAAAAGATAAATGACATTTTTACACCACCTCCTTAAAATCATTACGTTGTTTTTTGTTGTTGTTTTTTTTTTTTTATTATTTTAAAAAAGAAATTTGCGTTAGGCACATCTTGGTGAAATATTTTTGTAGCCTTCAGGATCCCAAAGTTTTAGGTTTTTAATACTATTGAATTCCATAATTTCCTAACAATATTTGCCCTTTATCTGAAATTTGTTCTGTAAATTCTAGTCACAAAGAGATGAGATTTGATAGAAAGTACTTTTGCTGGTTCTCCAATATACACACAAACCCAGCGGCCACACAGCCATCCATAACCCTTCCACTCTTTCACAACAAATATTTTTTTGGAATTCCGTGATAATATATTTGAGAGGAAAAGAAATCAGATAATGTTTCATTGAATTAATTCGTAGTCAATTTTTAAAAGATGAGTTTGTGCACTGTCCAGGAATATAAATACATTTAACCCAAAAAAAAAAGAACTTGAGCTTTTATGTAACTAACTATATATATATATATATTTATATATATATATATATATATATATATATATATATATATATATATATATATTCTTTTGTTATTTTTTTTTTTTGGGGGGGGGGTTATTGAATGAGTTATTTTTATCACGGCAAGTAACTCACGAGCTTGCCAGTGAGTTATTCCGCTATAAAAAGACGAATTTAATCAATCCAAACCCGTGAAAGAAGACCCTTATTCCACCCCTCAAAGTAATTTCCTTATATACTTCATAATCATTAAGTTGTAAAAAGCATTATTTTGCAATGAATTCACGTTGTCTGTAGTGAACATTTATTCAGGAAAAGATTGGCTTATATCAAGACATATCAGACAACGCTTGGAATTCCCTTTTTTCGCCGTTCGCCAGCCCCTCAACCGACCTTCCCTTGCAAGATATCGACTTGATTAAAATATTGCTTATTACTAGATAAGACAATTTGATTAATTTTCAAAATAAAGAAAAAATAATTTTCACAGAAAAGAAGTAAAGCGTTTCCTTTGATGAATTGAAAGGGTTCAACAGTGGTGACGTAACTCCCCTCGTAATGACGCATAGTAACTGGTTCTAAGCGATCTGAACAAAAACTTTTAGCCTGACACTAGAACTTACTAGGACTTATAGTTTGACGTCATTTTCTAGGTTTTTGCACAGCCTAGTTGGTTGTCGTTAGAATTGCTCAAGGAAACAAGTCGTGATTCCATTGGTTGAACTATTTACTACAACTCACGGTTTGGTTTCATTTGTGGCCAAAGATTTGTCTTTTGACGTCATTTTTGGCCAGTGTCAGGTTTTCAGTTAACAATGGTGGACGCCATTATCTCCATCACCGCCCTTATGAAATACTTGTCTGTTTTGAGTTTTATACATTCTGACCACATAATGTAATGTGAAATAGCTCTTGTCTGCATGAGGAATAAAAGGTACCAATTTTCTTTGTTTAGAACCAAGCTGCTGGTTGCTGGGAGGACGTGAGATCAGACTATCGAATCTTATTGAAAGACTCCAACATTAAACGCAGATTCCTTTTGAATTAGATCAAACATTACAGTTCAGGGACACACTACACACATCTTTGCAGGTGTGTTGTTGCAAGGCGGTTTCCTTGTTTGCTGCGTTTATTCGTTGGATTTTGTTGCTTTTCGATTGCTTTCGGAGCCGTGGATTGTTGATAACATTCAAGAAAATTTAAAGGTGCAGTTATGTAAAGGTGAGCTTTGAATGATTCGTTCTAGATGTTTTGAAGTAGTGTGACTGTGATTGTATGGTTGTCATTGTAGACTTGACATGACGGTAAGTTGGTTTTTGAATTCCCGCATAGAATAGAACCTAACTTATTATGTCAAATCAATTCATTATTATAGCTCGATGTGCTTTTGTGACCGGTAATTTTTTGCGGGGTGGGGGTGGGAGCAGAAGATACACGTCAAATACAATTGCCAATCAGGATCTCTGGACTTCGTTGGACTGTTGCTGACGAATTTCTTGAACAGCTGAACTAGATCGATTTACTCAACGTTTCTGTTTTCTTTCCGATCTGAGAATATTTTTGGGCTTTACTGTTCCGTAATCTTGTTTTGAAGCATTTTTCTCAGTGAAAAAATTACTCAAAATATCCTCAATGTCGATCCTTTCAAAATGATTCGCCATTCTCAAAAATGTTTTTCTTCGTCTGTAGTACTAGTATGAAACTTTTGACCCAATTAAAAACAATTTGTATTCATACGCACCAAAATATTATTTTAGATGGCCAATCATCAGTCTTTTCAACCTGTATTCAAGCCAATAAAATGAGTGAAAATATTCAGCAATCGTTGAATTTTTTTTATCCAACGGATTAGAAGCATTATTCAACGATTACATTATTACTAAGAAGCGATATGGTTTTAAATTGGGAGGGTTGGGATAATTAATATTCAATACTTATCTCCTGTCTGATTATTTTGACATTAGATTCAATTTCCGCCCAGACATAAAAGTACCGATTGGAGGCGATGGTCGACAAAATAAGGAAATTTATGACACATGCTCAAAGCCCACCAACAGACTGTATCCAAACGAACTCTACGCCTGACCGTAGCCTCCGTAAACCAAAAGCCTGATCGTAGCCTCTGTAAACTCACAGCCCACCAACAGACGGTATCCAAACGAACTCAACGCATGACCGTAGCCTCCGTAAACCAAAAGCCTGATCGTATTTCTGTAAACTCACAGCCCAACACTGATTAAAAAGTTACGTCAAAGGACAAGTCGACGACCACAAAATTAAACAAATCGTGAGTTCAACAAATAGAATCACTTGTTTCTTTGAGCACCACCGACGACAACTTGCTGAGCTGTCCACTCATCTATAGATAGAACGAAGATGACGTCACTCAGGTCTTTGTTATTGTTTTGCCATCCACGTTTATGAGAACTTCTCACTAAACTGTATGAACCAGACTATAAAAGTTCATGGTTAC
>NC_088372.1:15290170-15297670 GCF_034508935.2 Berghia stephanieae | reverse complement strand
GGAGTATTTTTATTGCAAATGTCACCAAAAATTACCTCTTCGCACAGCCTCGGATGATGATTTTAAACTTCTTTGAAGTCAATGTTTGACTGATTGTGGCCGTAATAACTATTCGATATCCTTTTTCTTTTTCATTTGACCAAATATGAGAAAAATATGTATTGTCAGTTTACGGAATCAACTAATACGGTATCCATCAAACTCGGAGGTCGAAACTGTGCCAACAGACTTTGGTGCAATGTTTTATCAACATTACCATTTCGCCACAACTAATTGCATACTCATCTTTCTATCCATCCTTATGCCCGTACTCACTCACTCACTCACTCACTCCTCTAATCCATCCATCTATTCATTTGTCAACCATTCAATCATTCTGTAAGTATACGCACTATTTCTCTATACTCTACACCCACTTCTATCCATCTATCGATTCTATCCACAATTCTCTATCCCCTGTCATCTATCCACCCAATCCACAATATATAAACTACCTCTTCACCCCCTTCACCACCTTCATCCATGCATACATTCATCCATCCAATCGACAATCTACGTACTATCTGTCCATTCCCTCCGCCTATTCCACCATCCAATCCACAATATAGATAGAATGCGCTTGGCCAAGGAGTTCACAACATTGCCATCCGGAAATATAACGGGCCAACACACAAACTCTGTGTAACCATGAACGTTTATAGTCAGGTTAATACTGTTTAGTGAGAACAGCTCGCAAACGCGGATGGCAGAAACAATAACAAAGGCCTGAGTGACGTCATCTTCGAACTATCTATACAATATCCCTCTATTCTCTCCACCCATACATCCATCCATACATCCATTCATCCAATCCACAATCTACGTCCTATCTGTCCATTCCCTCCACATATTTCACCATCCAATCCACAATATGTACTATCCATCTATCCTCTCCATCCTCTTCCATCCGTTCATCCACCTATCTAATCCACATACTATTTCTCTATCCTCCACCACCACATCCATCCAATCCACAACTTACATAGTATCTCGCCATCCCCTCAACCCTCTCAACCTATTCCACTCATCCAATCCACAACCTACGCACTATATCTCCAATCCCTTTCAACCATCCATCCATCCAACCAATGCTTACTTCTTTCTTACTTACTCCTCTTTGGTGTTTCATAAACACAAAAGGTCGAGCACCCAATAGACAACACACGTACTTTATATCCACTCTCTTCCTTTCAGCCATCCATCAATCCACCCATCTATCCATCCATCCATCCATCCATCCAATCCACTATTTTCTTACAATCTCTCCGCTCTCTTCCTTCCATCCATCCATCCACCCATCCGATCCACAATCACCTTTTCCCTCTATTATTCTCCCCCAAACCTGCCTAGTACGTACAATCAACACAACTCTCTCCACTCTCTTCCATTCATCCATCCATCCATCCATCCATCCATCCATTCATTCATCCAATGCACAACCTGCGTACTATCTTTGCACCCCTTCCTTCCATCCACCCGCCACATACCCATCCACTCAATCCACTATCTTCGAACGATCTCTCAACTCTCTTCCTTCCATCCATCCATCCATCCATCCATCTATCCATCTATCCATCTATCCATCGATTCATCTAACCATTTACCCATCCATCCATACATACATCCACCCAATCCTATCTCTCCACTCTCTACCATCCATTTATCCAACCATCCATCCATCCATCTATCCATCTACCCAGCCATCCATACATATATCCACCCAATCCTAACTCTTCACTCTCTACCATCCATTTATCCATCCATCCATCCATCCATCCATTCATTCATCCATTCATCCATCTCTCCACTCTCTTCCATCTATCCATCCATCCATCCACCCATTCAACGATCGACAATCACTTTTTCACTCTCTTATTCTCAACCAAACCTGCCTATTATATTCAATCAACACAAATCGATCGCCACCCTTCACACCTACAATTCTACCAGATTCCGATAAATGATCTTTTTCATATGTGACTCACTGTCTCAGTCTGGTGATGTGTCGCGTTTGACGAAATGCTAAAAATTGAAAAATTGAAGGTCCTGATTTCGAACATTTATAACATGATCGAGAATATCGTGTGATAATTAGTCACCTATTGGGCGATCTAAAAACAATAACAATGATCAGAGAAGGGTCTAACTCTTTCACTTTATTGATTATTTGTTTTTAAAAACCAACTCTGTTTGTCCAAGCACGTGTGAAGGTGTGTCACAAATTCTATGTTTTGATTGGTTAAATAATTAACCGGTAGATAACCACGCCTCTCGGACAATCGTCATAATGTAAACAATGGCAGTAATTGGTAGACACAGCAAACTACACAGGTTTTACTATAGATGGTATGTGTTAAGTAAAATATCCACTGTTCTACCTCTTGATCAGTAGAATCAACACAGAAATATATGTGTACACTTAAACGTTTATAATATTATGATCGAGAATTCGTGTGATAACTAGTCACCCATTTGTCAATATAAAATCAACAACGATCAGATGGAGATGGAATTAGTTCACGTTATTGTTTATAAACAACCAACTATGTTTGTCCGAGCACGTGTGAAGGTGTGCCACAAATTCTATGTTTTGATTGGTCAAATATCTACTGGTTAATTGATTCGGGAGTCACACTTTGAAGAAAAAAAAAGTTTTACCTTAAACATCAAAGTAACAATTAAGGGAGCAGGCACTGGTGTAAGAGAAAGAGAAAGAGATGAGAAGGTGTATATGAAACAGTGCCAGACAAAGCAGAAAGAGGAAATACAAGAAAATAAAAAAACTTTATTTTTAAATTTCATTCTGCCTCGATTTGTGGATCAAACCTCAAACTTTCTATTTTGTACTTAGAATGTATGAAGTTCAATTCCCAGTCAAGTCACGCTAAGTTTTTAGATGTTTATTTTTTTTTCTCCTGTATTTCTCTTTTTGCTTTGTCTAGGAGGTCTGAGGCAGTCTGGTTTTTTGGGATTTCCTTTTTCGTTGGTTTCTTCTTTATGCTTTGTTTGGCACTGTTTCATACACACGTTTTGGTTTCATATACACTTTTTTGTTTCATAAACACTTTTTTGTTTCATAAACACTTTTTGTTTCATACACACTTTTTTGTTTCATACACACTTTTCTGTTTCATACACACTTTTCTGTTTCATACACACTTTTCTGTTTCATACACACTTTTCTGTTCCATACACACTCTTCTGTTTCATACACACTTTTCTGTTTCATACACACTTTTTTCGATGTTTATTTTAAACATCAATTGGTTACCCACTTCTTCAAATCGGTATCAAATTAAGATGATGGGTTAATACATTTTAGTGAGAATTACTCATAAACGAGGATGGAAAGAAGCAATAACAAAGACATGAGTGAGGTCAACTTCTATCTATACATTCTGCTCAAGTGACCTTTTTTTTGAGGTCTTTTTTTTTTTGTTTAGCGCAATATCCACTAATAAATGTGCTCAACGCCATTTACAAGTGGTCCCTGGTCAACAGCAACATTTAACATGTAGGACGGGGCATGGAGTCTGTTAGGCGCTATTACAATTGTTCGGACAAAGACAACGCTGTTAACGGACAGGTACTCATTTTACACCTGAGTACGGTGATAGAACGTGAGTAAAGAGCCTTCACCAAGGACTCAATTGTGCGCCGAGCGAGGCTCGAACCCAGGACCTTCCGATACGAGAGCGAGTGTCATACCACTAGACCGCATAAAAAAAAAAGAACTTAACCCAAGTCCCATATATGATTCATCATCTCAAAACGTTAATTACGTCGGGAGGAATCAGACCTCTAAAAAGTAATTAAAAGGTTAAAAGATAAGAAATAGGAACTTAAGACTTGGTGGCAATTTAAAAAATTAACTTTATTCTCCACGATGACGAATAAAAATTATCCGCAGTAATATTTTAGATATAGATTCCTAAAACCAAAATAATTGAGCTTTTTTATAGCGCAATATCCACTAAACGTGCTCAATCCGCTTTACAAAGAGTCCCTGACCGCAGAAACACGTAACATATAGAACGAGACATAGCGCCTGTTATGCGATTTTACATTTTTTTTCAACAAAGACAACGCGGTTAACGGCCAGGTACTCATTTTACACCTGAGTACGGTGAGAGAATGTGAGTAAAGAGCCTTTTCCACTATGCACCGAGCGAGGCTCGAACCCAGGACCTTCCGGTCCGAAAGCGAGTGTCATACCACAAAACCACATAGCCGCACTTCAAAATTCAATTTCCAGTCCCTATCTCAATCCCACATAATACCGCGTTCGGATGGAGAGTCACATATTTTCAAATATTTCTGCTATTTTTTAAAGCTAGATTGCCAGTTTCCAGGGTTTATTTTACACTATTCAATAATAGATATTATGCGCTTGGCTAAGAAGCTCATAACATTGCCATCCGGAAGTATAGATAGTATGCGCTTGGCTAAGAAGCTCATAACATTGTCATCCGGAAGTATAGCGGACCTACACACAGAACTGTGTGTATCCATGAACGTTTATAGTCAGGTTAATACAGTTCAGTGAGCATTACTCATAAACGCGGATGGCAAAAAACAATAAAAAAGACCTGAGTGGGGTCATCTTCGAATTATCTATAGAAACAGGCGGGGAAAAAATTTCCTTTGTTGTTTTGTTGCTTTTTTTCAAAATAACGTTGTACTGGAGTATTTTTGTGGTACATATCCGTACTCATTTCACACGTAAACAAGGTGAGAGAATGTGAGAAAATAGCCTTTTCAAATGACTCGAACCCGGGGCCTGCCGGTCGAAGGTCCTATGCTATGCCAAAAGGCCGGGAAGCCGTTTTGTCATAATACGTCAGAGATCGCGTGCGACCTAAAATGGCCCCAACCATGTCCATGTGAGGGAATTGACCACTACATCCGGTCATTAGGTAGGTGGAAATTGAGAAAATTCCCAGGTACTTATACCCGTTTTACTAACGCCTCATTGTGAAATGTTACCGTCGCAATTGGATTCAGTAGTCTGATGTCAGGCAACGGGGGCCATCTTGGTTCAAAACAAAGAAAATCATTACTTTTTATTCTTCATGCTGGCGAGAACTTTTCATTCCCTTTTCATATGCTTGTGATCAGAATGTGTAAAAGTCAAAACATGATCAAATTTATGTCTTTTTTTCCCTCTGGAAACGTTTTTATGCTCGCCGGAGAAATATTTCATACGGGCGTCCGCCATTGTTCCGATAGTTTAGAGCCAGTGTTACTAAGTTACCATGCGTCATTAGGAAGGAAGTGACGGTACCACTATTGAATCCTATTCGATCATGAACATTGTGTCCGCTTTGCCCCCACCCCCCCCCCCCCCGCCACCCCTCCACCTTCCCGCACTCACTCACCTTTTGCAGCTGCCTCTCTGTTGAAAGACATATAATGACCCTAGTTGAATATTGATCTCACGGATAGTAAGTATTTTGTGATATTCAAGTGCCACATTTTAAAGGACAGCGAAAAATTGTCATCAATAATATTGGTAATTCCTTCCTGCCCTTTGAAATCTAACACCTGATATACCGCAAGATCAAAATTAAATCCAGATATTTGCAGATCTAGATTGAGAGATGAAGTTGGGAAGGCCGGTGAAACAATGCGGACAATATCATGATTGAAAATAAATTTTGTTTCAAGATACGGGGATCAAGATAAATTCCATTTCTAACGGTTCTTAGACACAGAAAAAAAATGTAGTTTTATTTTTTCTTAACAACCATAAAGGCAGCTGCATTAAAGGTATATTGAATCTGAGCCAACGTGCACGAATTTGTAGGTCTGATATATGAACGTGATTATGGGCTAGTTTTAACATTGTTGTAATGGATACTATTTTTGTGTTAGTTTGAGAGTAATTCCGTTGCAACAATGAGCCCATAACACTTTGGGTTATCAGACCTGCAAATAAGTACACGTCGGCCGGTAGCCTTTGTCATCAATTTAATAAGGAACGCACTGTTGAAAATAAAATGTATTTCAAGATATAGAAATCAAGATACTTTCCATCCCCAATGGCTTTAAGACACCTGATTAAAGTAAAAAGTAATAAACAAAAATGAATATAACAGTTTCAAAACAGAACAAAATACCCAACACGGAACGTTTCGGGCTCAAAACCCTTCTTCAGTCAACAAAAATAACATAAATGACATAAATACATTACTAAATTCCCTGCTAGTTAGCCTATTCTGTCCACTTTGACTATTTATTTCCGGACAACGAAAATGCCTGGTCAACATTCCTTTATCCCAAAGCTACATTTTGTACATGCCAAACAGTCGTGAGTAGTATTCAATAGTTCAACCAATGGAATTACTCGTTTCCTTGAGCTCTACTAACGACAACTCACTAGACGTTACACATACCTTAAAAATGACGTCAAACTATAACGGTTCTTGTGTCAGGCTATAGATAGAACGAAGATGACGTCAATCAGGTCTTTGTTATTGTTTTCTGCCATCTGTGTTTATTGAGTAATTCTCACTAGACTGTATTAAGCAGACTATAAACGTTCAATATTACACATAGTTTTGTGTGTTGGTTCGTTATACTTCCGGATGGCATTGTTGTGAGCTTCTTAGCCAAGCGCATACTATCAATAAGTTACCGATGGCTACGATTTATCACGATATTTCGACACATTGATGAAGGAATTAACCAGTAGATTTTTGACCAATCAAAACATGGAATTTGTGACACACCCTAACACGTGCTCGGACAAACATAGTTGGTTGCTTGTAAACAGTAACGTGAATGAAATCGACCTCTCCCTGATAATTGTTTTCGTTTTTATACCTCCAAATTGGTGACGAGTTATCCCACAATTTTCTCGATCAGATTATGAACGTTTAAATTTACACGTAGTTTTCTGTGTTAGTCAACCGGTAGAACAGTTGGTATTATACTTAAACACATACCAACGATTGTAAAACCTGTAGAGTTTGCTGTGTCTACCAATCACTGCCATTGTTTACATTATGACGATTGTCCGAGAGGCGTGGTTATCTACCTGTCTATTGCATCGGAACACCTGACAAAACTATGCTTTTTTTCAATCGTTTGAGTGAAATTTGTGAGTGGTGCTCATGATCCGTTGTAGCTGGGGGAATTAGGGTAAAATTGTGCAAATTAGTGATGAAAGCACCACATTTGGTACAAAGTAACTTGAGACCACTATTAATCGATGTTGATATAGAACCACATTGAGAAATTCCTCTAACAGTGTGAAATAGGGAGATGAAAATCCGCCTATATGAGCTATATTAAAACAAAGGGGCGTAATCCATGAAATATTTGTTGACAATTCGGCACTTTAAAAATATATTATTTTTAGCCGGTGTAAGCAGTTGATTATTTTGGTTTAAATAATTATGATTGTTAAAAATGTGACTTTATGTGATATAGGAGCCTATGGGCCGGTAGGAAAGCTTT
>NC_088372.1:15282670-15287670 GCF_034508935.2 Berghia stephanieae | reverse complement strand
TGCAGCCACGCGGATATTTTCGTTCATGACTTTTGTCATTATTGAATGGAGGAAAGCTTCAACTTATTGTTGCAAAGCATACAATGTGTCCTATTTTTTGTGATAACGTAATCTGAGGGAAAACGCATATTCTGTCTCCTTGGACAGTGGGATGATGAGAGATTGTCTAGATCGGGATATTTTGACGAGTTTTCTTGTGATTTCTCATTTTTCACAGCAAGCCTTCTGATTTTTTTGGGCCGTATATCAAAGCGACATAATTTGTGCCAGTTGGTATCATTTTGCTTCAGGACCTCCAGTGTATCCTCAGAGCGGTCTTCAACAGACAAATCTAGCTTGTCACTATAATTTTCTAATCCGTTAAAAGTCTTAACACCATAGCTGATAGAACGCTACGCTACAAAAGTCACGTACCATTGACCACAAGATTTCCGCTTTGACAGAGCTGGGCATTCTAATTTTTATTTTTTTTTATCTCATGACAAATTAATCATTTTGACCAATCCACCTCAATACTGCATTTTGCCATTTTATGATTGTTTGTAGTTAGTACAAGATTTAGAACATTGTCAATGCCATGATTTAATGGGTTTAGTGACTTGATTACGGGATTGTTGGTGATGGGGATGAGGCGATGTTCATGACCGTGATGTTAAAGATGATGATACGGACATTTTCAACCTGAAATTTGATTTGAACCATAATATTACGCAAATCACAATAATAACATAACTGTGTGGAATTAGTGTGACACATAAAAGTGATGCTTAAGCGATATCGAGGTGCTCGTTATGCTGCTAATGATGATGACGACGATGATGATGATGATGATGATGATGATGATGATGATGATGATGATGATGATGATGATGATGATGATTATAATCACCATCATCATCATCATTATTATTATTATTATTATTATTATATATTATTATTATTAATATTATTATTATTATTATTATTATTATTATTATTTATTATTATTATTATTTATTATTATTATTATTATTATTATTATTATATATTATTATTATTATTATTATTATTATTATTATTATTATGAGGTGGGTAAAAGGAGACAGAGTTCAAGTTGACACCGTTTCGTGACCTCGCCGACCTGAAAGCAGACGACACAACTAGCAACCGCAGAATGCGATGCATTGTTTACAGATATCTTCACATGAGCGGAAGTCTATTATTTTCAAATAATTCTAATTTAAAAAGACATTAAGAAAATAAAAATTATACTCTTTGAAAGCTATCGGAATATACAAAAGATATGACAGGGGGGAAAAAATCATTATTATTTTTTTTTTTCGTATTCGTATTCGACCGCCACAACTTTGATTTCTTCGATTTCACAATCTCATGTTCCGCGTTCCAATGCAGGTAAAATTTGAAATAACCAAATTGGTATACTTTTGGATTTAAAAAAAATACTTTTGAAAATTATGTTACTCTCTTGGTAAATGAATGAATTTGATAAGTTGTATGTTATGAATAAATGATAAATTATATTTCCGATTTCGATTTAAGCAACAGTGTACATCTGTACTCGGTACCGATGACGTAGTCTGTGACCTTTTGACACCAAAGCAAAATGTCGATGTAAAGGCGGCAAGTTTCATCACCACCGTGAATTTTTACACGATTTAAATTGCTAATATCTCAACTCTTGGAGTAATGAGAAAGTGGTTCTATATATATCACAATTTAAACCTTAGAGCACGAACTTTTTTTCATTAAAAAATCATGCTTTCATCACAAATTTGCACAATTCGGGGGTTTTGTGTCCCTAATTCCCCTAGCTATTGGGCCGATTGCTTCAGGTGATAGGCAATTATTTAAGTAGCTATGGATCTTCAGTTCACGATTATCGGTCGATAGCGGGGGGGGGGGGATGCTTTTTTCACTTTTGAATTTTAAAAATAGAGCCATTGAAATGTTAATTTGACCAGTTTTAATAAAATATAAGATAATTGACCTTATTTTCAAAGGTATAAGTACTGTATGTTTGTGTGGTCTTGCAATATGACACTCGTTTTCAGATCGGAAGGTCCTGGGTTCGAGACTCGCTCGGTGCATAGTTGAGTCCTTGGAAAAGTCTCTTTACTAACATTCTCTGACCGTGCTCAGATGTAAAATGAATACCTGGCCGTTAACAGCGTTGTCTCTGTCGGGAAAAAAATGTAATTTCGCCTAACAAGCGTCATGTCTCGTTCTACTTGTTACGTGTTGCTGTTGATCAGACACCATTTGTAAAGCGCTTTGAGCACGTTTCGTGGATATTGCTCTATATAAAAGCGCAATATTAAAGCTCAATATTATTATTATAATAACTTATTGTAATAGTAAAAGCATAACCATTTTTTAAATAGCCTGCGGGTCACGGAGGAACCAGCAATCAGGAGATTTAATCAAATTCAAAGGTTATAGATGAAGCTCAAAATTTAACTTTAAATACAACGTTCATCCCAACTTAATACCGTTTTGAAACAAATGGGCACATAATAATATCGTCTTTAAAGAATCGGATTTAGATTATATTCTCGCACCTACAATAGTGTTGTATTGCAATCTATTGAGAGTAACGATTAAAATAAACTAAAGCAAGAAGTTGAAAATTTTGGATTGGCATTTTTTGGGGAAAGAATATGCTCCCCAGAGCATTTTATTCTTTATTTGAAGTAAATCGGGTGATTTTTCATGAAGTTATGATCAGATGTATGGGGAAGGTATCCAGCAACTTTTGACAAATTCCATACTTTTTCAACTTGACTAGCTGTAAAAAATATTTAGAAATGAAATTAAGCTTTGATATTCCCGCAATTGTACAAAAGGGGTTGCTTTAATCATTTATGACAAGAACTCATTTTGATCAAAACTGACGTTCTAACTAAACTTGACAATATATCAATTCAAACCTTTTCACCATCATGATTATGTCATTCACAACAATATATAATCCTAAGTATGAAAGAATGATTATATTCACATGTACAATGACAGCCACGATTGTCTTACCACAAGACCACATAGTCACACAAAACAGGGAGATAATTCTGCATAAAATATCCTTCATCCTTGTAATGATGATGATGATGAATGGGGGGGGGGGGGTATTATTATTGATACCAATCAACGACTTGATTAGCCACAAGCGTGATGAGGTCTTCGGAGGTCGAATATAATCCCTCCTTGAACCTTCATCCATTCTTTCTACAACATCCAATCCACAGGACTTAGACACTATCTATCATCCATTGGCGCAGGATGGAAGCAGGTTTCGCAACAGTTGTCGATATTCTCACAACTCTGGCGTTGTATCCTTGGATAAAGCACCAAACAAACTTTACATAACTCAAATCAGTTGTGAAATAGTGGATGACTATAAGTCTTAGCGACGGATGCTGTAGGAGTGCGCGTATGCAAAAAGGAGCCTCAGTGTTGCTTTCTACTGTGTAAACTGGAAATGTGTTTCCTTGTGGTCAACTGAAAAGATAGTTGCAAAATTGAAGCGCATTGATCATAGAGAACCTAAGTCCAAGTCGTATCCCCGTTAAATGTTGGCTTTTGTTTCGTTTTTGTTTGTTATTGTGTTTTGTTTTGTTTCTTGGCTTTGTTTTGTTTTTATTTTTATTTTCTTACTTTTGTTTTTGTTTTTCTGTAGCTATTTTTCTCTGGTATTTTTTTTTAGTTAGAAAAATATTTGTATATTTTTTTCTGTTTTCCTTTTTTTTAACTTTGTTTCTTTTCTTTCTATTTTTTCTATTTGCATTGAGCATGTTTAATCCTATGAAACAGTTCTTAGGATGAAGGAATACATCCGAAGCTGGTTTCGAAATACATTTGGAGGTGCACAGCCATACTCTACCACAACCAGCGGCGTGGCGTATTGGCGGCATATGGTGGTGCCGTGATTAGAAGAAGAAAAAAAATTCTAAAACAGTGAAGACGATTAAGAGGAGAGAGCACATGTTGAAAACTCTCTTTTTTGGAAGGGTGGGGGGGAGGGTCGATGGTTTCTACGAGTGGAAAAAACTCACAAAAACAAATAATTCATGAAAACAACAAGCCACAACACTGAGATAGAAGTCCCGTGTGAAAAGGTCTTTGTAATTATTCTTTGTCCATCATTTAAAGGATTGGATTTGGTAGATAATGCAATCAATATGTGATAAATGTAAATCAAAAGAGAAAAGAAACCTATGACAGAAATTACTTACTTTTAGTACTTGTAAAAAGAATCTGCAAATCTTTTTATAATTTGTTTATTGAAATCTGGAATGGCATCTATTTCAGCTTTGTGAATTGACAGAATTATTAACAAATTTAACCGCTCCTGTTTCATTGAATTTCGCAAGAAATTTTTCACTCTTTTAAGGGTGCTAAAACAACGTTCAGGAGGTCAAGAAATACGATGGAAGTGGTTAAGGTCACAGTTCACTATAGCCTATAGATGTCCATGATTTGTCAGTGTTTGTTGTATCTGTAAAAAGTAGACAATAAAAACAAAAGAAACGTTTTTTTTCTAATCTAACTGTGAGCCATTCATGTCTGTCAAACCATGTCACTGAAAAAGAGCGTTTTCGAGATTTCCACACCTGTGTTAATTCAAAATCAGTTGGTTGGTGAGGAACTAGTCTTTTTATTTCTAATTTGTCCTCTAGTGTCAATCTCCCAAACGGTCGGTGAAGCAAAGAGTCAATTTGATTCATTGCAATTCAATGTTTAACAAAAACAAAACTTCAAAGTATATCTCAAATAATGGAAATCAGTGGAATACGATTAATGATTGCACAAATAAAAGGTAGATTCTGATCTTAAAGCATTCACAATAATAAAAATCAGATTCTCCACTTAAGTATTACAAAGAAAAATCACTCCACTTAAGTACTTAAGAAATCAAAAAACACACCAAAGTATAACTGTTGACATTCTTCGCTTCCTTTTTCTGACTGACACAAATACACACGCACAAACACACACATACACAC
>NC_088372.1:15260170-15280170 GCF_034508935.2 Berghia stephanieae | reverse complement strand
AACAATAAATGCCTTTATTGAGGAGAGTGAATTTTGTTTGATTCTTTTTTATTTATTTTTTTCATCTTCGGAAAATGCATTTTTATTTCATATGTGACATCATTTTGACACGGTGGGTCACTTATGCGACACCGGCCGGGACTCATACTATAGATAGAATGAAGTTGACGTCACACGGGTCTTTGTTATTGTTTTTTTTTTTTTTTTTTTTTTTTTTGCCATACGCGTTGATGATCAGAGCACTTCTCACTAAACTGTATTAACCAGACTATAAAGTTTAAGGTTACACATAGTTTTGTGTGTTGGTTTTTTTTTTATATTTCCGGATGGCATATGTTGTGAGCCTCTTTGACCAAGCGCAAACTATCTATAATATCTGATTGATTATGCCCGGAGTTTTGTTGTTGTTTAGTCGTCTGTTTTTCTTTTCTTTTCTTTTTTGATTGTTTGTGTGTGTGGTTTTGTTTTTGTTTTTTGTTTTGTTTTTGTTTTATTTCATTATTTTTTTGGGTGGGAGGGGTTGTATTTGTTTTTGTTTGTTTTTGTTTGTTTGTCTTTTTGTTTTGTTTTTTTTTTTTTGTTTTTTGTTGTTTTGTTTTTGTTTTTTTTTTGTTTTTTGTTTTTTTTTTTTTTTTTTGGGGGGGAGGGGTTGTTTATTTCTTTGTGGGTTTTTCTTTTCTAATTTATTTCTTGTTGTTTGTTTGTCAGGGGGGGGGGGGGGATAGGAAGGGGTAGTTTTTGTTTTGGTATGTTTATTTTTTGTTTTGTTTTTGTTTTGTTTTTTTGTTTTTGTCTTTTGTTTTGTTGTGTTTTGTTTTTGGGGTGTTTTTTTCTGGGGTTTTTTTTATATTTCTTTGCTTGTGCGTGTGTGTATGTGTGTGTATATATGTGTTTGTTTTTGTTTTATTATTTGGGGTCTTTTTTTTTGGGGGGGGGGGCTGAGTTTTGTTATTAAAGTAGCAAACAATAATTGTGAAAATAATATAATGACTGGACACAATGCATTTTATATAGCCATGGAGACAGGGACGAATCATAATGGTAAAAATCAATGTAAATAGGCTTCAACAGTCGTGATGTCACGTATTGACGCATAATAATTAGTAACTGGCTCTACACTATCGGAACAATGGCGGACGCGTTTATGAAATACTTTTCATACGAGTATAAAAGTGTACACAGAGTAGAAAAACATTATAAATCCGATCATGTTTTGACTTTTATACATTCTGATCGCATGACATGTGAAAAAGTTCTAGCCAGCATAAAGAATAAAAAGTGCCGATTTTCTTTGTTCAGAACCAATCTGCTCATTGCTGGGTGGACGTGACATCAGACTATTGAATCCTATTAGGAATGGCAGTCTCAAATGATAAATGGCATTTATATAGTGCTTCACCTCCTTGTTGTCCCAGACTCTAAGCGCTTGTTTAGTTAATATCTTTATTGCGAACAATTAAATAAAAGATTAAATAAATTGAGATTTTTTATATAGCGCAATATCCTAAACGTGCTCAAAGCGCTTTACAATGGGTCCCTGGCCAACACCAACACGTAACATGTAGAACGTGACATAACGCCTGTTAGGCGATATTACAATCTTTTCAGACAGAGACAACGCTGTTTACGGCCAGGTACTCATTTTACACCTGAAAACGGTGAGAGAATGTGAATAAAAAGTCTTTTCCAAGGACAATTCAACTTTGCGCCGAGCGAGGCTCGAACCCAGGACGTTCCGATCCAAATGCGAGTGTCATACCACAAGACCACATAGCCGCACTCTTTAACCGATGTTAAATTATATTGATCATTACAGCAATGTTAAATTAAGCACATACTTGCGTTCGGTTATCAGACCTACAAATATACCCGCGTCGGAAATAATGGATATCTGTAGTTTAAAAAAGATAAGTATGCCTTTCCTCCACGACATCATAAGATATCATCGCCTAGGCATTCCGTGAAGGAACATAGATAATTCATCAAACAAGATTTCTGATGTCAACAGGAATCACCCATGTTGTCCAAGTGAGCAAATTGGGGCTTAATAATCATGCTCAAGGAAAAAAACGAAAGTGCCTGAAGCGGGGCTCGAACCCGGGACCTTCCGGGTCACAGTGCAATGCCTTAACCACTCGGCCACTTCGCCCCCCGTAGTTTATTTAATTGAAAAAAAAAAAAGAAAAAATTAACTAAGATTTCTGAACATTTTAACATTAATATCACATTTTGACGCGTAGCTCACCCGGACAAAGTAGCATTTTGAGACGAAAGATCAGAACAGATTGTGCGGCTATGTGGTCTTGTGGTATGACACTCGCTTTCGGATCGGAAGGTCATGGGTTCGAGCCTCTCGCTCGGCGCATAGTTGTGTCCTTGGAAAAGGCTCTTTACTCACATTCTCTTACCGTACTCAGGTGTAAAATGAGTACCTGGCCGTTGACAGCGTTGTCTCTGTCAGAAAAAAAAATTGTAATATCGCCTAACAGGCGTCATGTTTCGTTCTACATGTTACGTGTTGCTGTTGGTCAGGGAACCCTTGTAAAGCTCTTTGAGCACATTTAGTGGATATTGCGCTATATAAAAGTTCTTTTTAAAAAAAAGATCACCATCATAATGTGCAATAACTATAATAATCTCACCAGTTGCCTAGTCTTGATCAAGTTCACTCGCGTTAGATCACTTTGCGGCGCTGCACTGCAACTGACGCCTGGATTATTATTCCAGTCTTCCCATGGGGCCAAAATATGGCATGAATATGGGAAATTCTAATTAATTTTCATTGTAATTCTTTTTCTTTTCATTGTATACCATACTCATTGTGTCTCTCTGTGAGTTTGTAACCTCTAATATATATATATATATATATATATATATATATATATATATATATATATATATATATATATATATATATATATATTGTGCGGCTATGTGGTCTACTACTATGACACTCGCTTTCGGGTCGGAAGGTCCTGGGTTCGAGCCTCGCTCGGCACATAGTTGAGTCCTTGGAAAAGACTCTTTACTCTCATTCTCTCAGCGTACTCAGGTGTAAAATGAGTACCTGGCCGTTTAAGCGTTGTCTCTGTCCGAAATAAAAGTTGTAACTTCGCCTAACAGACGTCATGTCCCGTCCTAAATGTTAAATGTTGCTGTTGGCCAGGGACCCCTTGTAAAGCGCTTTGAGCACATTTAGTGGATACTGCCCTTTATAAAAGCTCAATTTCAATATATATATATATACTTTTATTTTAAGTAGTCAATTAAACAATCTGGTAACTCTTACCTTAGCAAAAAAAATAGCAAGCGACTGGTTTAATATACCAGAGATAGTGTGCACGACATTACTTGTTTTAACTGAAATCATTAAATGTTTTCCATAAACCATCATTAGGGTTATTGTTAATAAGGTGTGATAATAAGATTCATTAACATTTAATTGTAGTGCAAAAAGATAATACAATATCGATAACGCAACCATAATATCGTGCTTTGAGATGAATCGAATACGGAGTTTGTGTAGATACCCACCCCGTCAATTAAAGAAATAATTATGTGATTTTTATTACCCAGATCTACATAGTCTTTTGTAAACGCTTCGATTTTGAGCTAATAAGCGCTTTGTTGGCTTTAATGTTATTGTGTTAGATGATGATGAACACCCACTCTCTCTCTCTCGCTCTCTCTCTCTCTCTCTCTCTCTCTCTCTCTCTCTCTCTCTCTCTCTCTCGTTACCGGATATTTTAAGAATTTTTCTCGAAACTTCACACCCACCCAATACATAAAAATAGATTTTTCTTACACAAACAGAAAAGCAACAATACTATCTATAATTATTATTTATGAGCTGCACAACAATATGTCAAGTTGTTAATAGTTATACCAGAGAAACTGTCTTTAAATATTGTGATGTCAAAAAGAAATAGAAATCAGAATGGTAATAGTATGGTTGGTTGCGTCGTGACGAATGTGACGATTTTTCTATGGTTGGTAAGGAGAGAGTTAAATTGCTTCCGTACTTTATAATTATACATAGATTGTGGGATAGAATTTTTTTAAAGGAATTATTCAATTAGCTGGGATAAAATGCAAACTTTTAAAAAGGGAGGTGAAATCCGAAAGATAAAGATATTTTCCTGTTTCTCTATTATCAAGAAATGTGATTTAGTAGATTTTTTTTAAAAATTGAATTACTACAAATGTTAAGGTTAAAAGCTGGCTTTAGGAAAAGGAAAAATAAAGTAGAAATAGATAGATCATTCATATAATATAATAATAATAAATGAGCTTTTATATAGCGCAATATAATAATAATAATAATAATAATAGATCTTTATTGTCCATAAATATGGCAATTTGTCATTTAGTTACACTTGTTATAATGTTAAACGATAACTAAGATTGAACAGATATTTCACTCCTACTTATTTTCTCTCTCTCTCTCCTCTCTCTCTCTCTCTCTCTCTCTCTCTCTCTCTCTCTCTCTTTCTTTCTTTCTTTCACACGTGCGATATACACAACATAAACATATTCATTTCGTTTTCAATTTGTTACGATTGTGGCAATTCGACACCAAAAATTATCATCATTATCAATTGGTCAGTTAATCTTACATTAAATAAATTAATCAGTTAATCAGTCAACGAATCAATCCTTGGTTTTTCTGTACCATATGAAATATTCAAAATTTTTATTGCTGATGGAACGAACGTTGATTTATACTTGTTAGTTCTACATTTAATCTGACAAAACCTTCTCCCAGATGGTAAAAGACTAAATTCATGGTATAAAATATGTTTTTTATTGTTGGTAATTGAGAATGCTTTCCTTTCTATTGCTTTTCCATGAATTCTTTCTACTCCATCAAGAGGATGGTTTATTATTTTTGATGCCTCTTTGATAGATTTTGAAATTTTTGATTTATCTTTAAGTCGGCATCCTCCAAACCATATGGTACAGCCAAACGCAATTACACTTTTAATCAATGAGTCATAAACTCTTAACATAGTTTTCTTCCTTACTTGAAATGTTCTCAATTTCCTTAGGATGTATAATCTTTGGGCAACTTTCTTAGATATTATATTAATATGTTGAGAGAAATTGAGGGAACTATCAATGGTTATTCCTAAATATTTAAAATAGTCAACTATCTCAACATCATCTTTACCGATCGTCACACACTTTAAGTCGTTTTTATTTTTTACACCAAACACCTGTTCTTTCGTTTTTTCAACATTTAATTCAAGCTGATTTTGTTTACACCAATCGGTGAATATATTTATTTGTTTGAAATAATTCTTTTCGGTAACTTTATCTTTTAATAAGCCAAGAATAGCAGTATCATCTGCATATTTCACTATAAAACAATTTTCAAAGGATGGTCTGCAGTCGTTGGTGTATAAGATGTACAGGATTGGGGAACTCACACAGCCTTGGGGACATCCGTTCGACAACGTTCTTTTGTTGGAGATATGTTCACCCAATTTTACACATTGCGGTTTATGGGTCAGAAACTCTTTATACCATTTAATAAGGTAGTTTGGAATATCCATGCTGCACAACTTTTGAAGCAAAATATCTGTGTTCATGGCATTAAAAGCTGACGAAAAGTCGACAAACAGGATTCTGGCGTAATTCGAGGGCGTTTGGTCAAGGTGTTTCGAGATCAAATTTGTGGCGGTTAATAGTGCGTCTTCAACACTGAGATGTTGCTGGTATGCAAATTGGTACGGATCTAGCAATTTCAGGTCATAACATTTTTGTAGGAGCTCAGATTTTAAATTTTTTTCTAAACATTTCATTACAAGCGATGTAAGCGCCACTGGACGGAAGTCATTCAATACGGTCGGACAACGCTTTTTTGGAACTGGAACGACAATCGATGTTTTCCAAAGTACTGGCACTGATTGTTCATCGATTGACCTTTGAAAAAGTTTTGTATAAGGTATAGCCAGTTGTTGGTGACAGTTTTTCAAAATAGTTCCTGTAATGTTGTCTGGTCCTGGTGCTTTATGTTCTTTACATCTCCGGAAGAGGGAGCTTACGGTTTCTTCTTCAATATCTGGAGGTGGCTCATTGTCATTTGACAAACCGTTGTGAACAGGTGGGAGCCTGTCAAAACGACAGTAAAAATCATTTAATTTGTTGACATCAGTTTTCGTTTTTCCTTGTGGGAATGTTCGTTTCTTTTGGTCTACTCCTCCCATTTGTTTTATCATCTCCCATGCTTTCCTTGCGCAGCCCGATCTCAGTTGTCGCTCCATTTTATTTTTGTATTCAACCTTCTCTTCTTTTATTGTATTTCTGATCTCCTTTCCCTTTTCAAATTCTAGTTTAATGTCACCACTCATATAGGCAATTTTCTTTTCGTTGAGTAAATATTTAAGTCGCTTTGTAACCCATGGCTTATTGTTAGGAAATATCTTAATTTCTTTTTTTTTTCCACGCATAAATCCACACAAAATGTAATATAACATGTCAAAGTTTCGGTCCATTCATCAATACTGTCACCTTCTACCATTAATGTCTCCCACTGAGTACAGTCAAAACAGCCGTTCAGTCGTTGGATTGCCTCTTGAGTCCAGATATGGCGATATACTACAGTTGGTTTCTCACTCTTTAATTTAGAGATGTACGTCGGTACTAGGTGAA
The DNA here is from genome assembly GCF_034508935.2 of Berghia stephanieae. NCBI lineage: Eukaryota > Metazoa > Mollusca > Gastropoda > Nudibranchia > Aeolidiidae > Berghia > Berghia stephanieae. The sequence goes on along the minus strand of NC_088372.1, from coordinate 15,273,516 downwards.
TGGTATTATGATCAGATGTGGCTATCGGTTGTTTTTGTAGCGCTTTGTAGGCGTTCTTTATATTGCTATAGCACAGATCAAGCTAAATCCACTAAATATGCTCAAAGCGCTTTACAAGTGGTCCCTGGTCAACAGCAACATTTAACATGTAAGACGGGACATGACGCCTGTTACGCGATATTACAATTTTTCGGACTAAGACAACGCTGTTAACGGCCAGGTACTCATTTTACACCTGAGTATGGTGAGAGAATGTGAGTAAAGAGCCTTTTCCAAGGGCTCAACTATGCGCCGAGAGCGAGGCTCGAACCCAGGACCTTCCGATCCGAAAGCGAGTGTCATACCACTAGACCACATAGCCGCACATATAGCGTGTGAGGCTCAGCTGTATGGTCTCTGCTTCGTAGCTGAACGATCCCGAGCTCGACTTCGACATCGGCACTGCACTGCACTGCAGCTGACGCTTGGGCTATTCCAGTCTCCCCTTGGAAATAGACCCTGGACACAGTTCCTCTTGAGAATGAATAAAGGCAATTATATTTTATTCTTATTATCATTCTTGTTTGTTTTGTTTTTTGTTTTATGTTGTGTTTTTTCTTAGTCTGATTGTTTGATTGGGTGATTTTTTTTGTTTTTTTTTTTTTTTTTTGTTTTTTTTTTGTTTTTGTTTTATTTTATTTTTTTGTTGTTTTTTTTTTTGGTTTTTGTTGGGTTTTTTTTTTGGGTGGGGGGGGGGGGGGTCCCGATAGGTCAGTTGGTAGAGCAATAACTTCACACTCAATGGGTCCGTGATCGATATCGAATGCAGTCGATATTTTGTTTCGGCATTCCTGTCCATCCGGCAGTGATTGGGTAGCTGCGTCTGTTAGATGTGGCGGAATGTAATTAATTTACAATAGGCTAGCGTCCTATCCAAAGGGTTATAGAAACCGGGGTAAACTCCGGCTTCGTGGGCCAAGTGTCTCGTTAGAGAATGTGAATCAAGAGCTTTTTTCCCCAGGTCTCGACTATAAGCCGATCAAGGCGAGACTCGAATCCAAAGGATAATGTCATAACACAAGACCTCATTGCCAGCACTGTTAATTGACTTTACAGCCTACATTATTAACAACCATTAGAAGTAATTCGCCCCATTTAGGAGGCTAGATAGATAAAAAATTATACGAGTCTTTCATCTCTTTGTATTTATTAAACGCGTTATTCGTAAAGTGCCCAATAACACAACGAGCTTGCGAGTGTGTATTATTGCTCGATAAAAAATATAACGAGTTTGATAAATACAAAGAAATGAAAGAATACGTTTATTCAATCCTCCAAATAAGATTATTAGACATTTTGTAACCAAACGGTATGGTATTCGTACTTCTATTCACCATAATTTGTATCTATCTGCTTGATTGACAATTTGACCCAAAACTAAAAACGTTGGATTTGTATTCATGCGCACCAAAAGATTATTTATAATTGCCAATCAGCTGTCTTCTACATCTAATTCCAAACCAATAAAATGTGCGCAAATTGTCTGCAATTGAATAAAAAAATTTTATTCAACGCGTATAAAGCGTTACTATAAGAAATGATAGGGGTTTCCAATGAGAGGGTTGGAATAATATATATACGATTCTTTCATCTCTTTGTATTTATAAAACGAGTTATTTTTATCGTGCCCAATAACACAACGAGCTTGCGAGCAGGGACGGCTGGTAATAATGGGTAGGGTGGGCAAATACCAGCCTGTTTTTTCAAGTTATATGCTGTATTACCAGGTCCAAAATAATCTAATTTAAATGAGATAATTTCAAAAGTTAGTACTTAAACTTGATACTTCGTACTGAAATCAATTTGTGTGTATTTTTGATAGATTGCGAATCACCATGCACCCCTGAATGCATAAACCAGGATACGCTCCTGTTCTTTTTTATCACCCCCCCCCCCCAACCACTCCACTCCGCCCACATCGTCATCTCATCGTCACGTCGCCTGACGATTTTTGCTGTCTTGCCTCTCTAGTACTAGGTCGGGCTAATTCAAATGAGCCCACCTTATTAACCAATGAAAACTAAATAGGGATTTTGGCAAACGAACTTTTTCTTCTTTATTGCCTTACTTGTGCTGGTACCATTGATGTAATGACTTTGGGAAGGTTCCAGTATTGAATTACATTTATTAATTTACTAATTTTATATCAATTTAGTATTAATTTGTGTTGTTTTTATATATTTGTTTATCCATTTAAACCATTTCTTTTTTTCTCGTTTTCTTTAGTGCTTCTCAAAACTCATTTATTTAAATTGTTTTCTTATTTGTTTTTTGTTGTTGTTGTTTTTGTTTTGTTTTGTTTTTTAACAAATTAATTTGTTATTTTTTTTAATTCTTAAAGTAATTACCGCTGTATTTTTATTGCCAGACAAAATAATTTTGCAAAACAATGCAATTTTCTATTGTATTCGTCTAATAAAACAAAACACTTTTATTCAAAAGTCACGACTATATAAATATATAAAATACAACCACCATTTTGGTTTTCTCAAAAATTGAATTAGTATACGAGAAATTCTCTTCTGAGAAAGGAGAGAGTTGAATTCTAACTAAGTTATAGAGGAAATAAATACTTTTAAAGGAAGGGTGGGCAGATTCCGTACTTGCCCGTCCTGAAGCTAATACATACATAAGATAGTTCGCGATGAAAGGCGGGAAGCTAGGGGTTGGTTGTGTGAGGAGTAAAGATAACACGGTCGTTACGGTATTGTGATAGTCTAACGAATGCACGAGGAGAGATTGGTAACATTATTTTGTCTTAATTGTATTGTATGAAGTATTGGCGAAAGCCTAAGACTAAATAAACTCTGTTTTTGTTTGTCTTATTTTGACTATGGAACTGATACTTGTCATAGCAGACCTGCCTACTTGAAATAGGAAAATAAAAATCGCAGTTTTCAGGGCTAATAAAATCGTAGATATTTTAACTACCCTTTTAAAAAAATCACCGGAATTTTCGTCTGTAGATATCAAATTTTAAAAGACGAGAAAAAATGATTGGAAACGTAATAATGATGGTGATGGTGGTAGTGATAGTGGTAGCGGTGGTGGTAGTAGTAATGATGGTGGTGGTAGTAATGATGATGGTAATATTATTATTGTTATTATTATATTATATTATTATTATTATTATTATTATTTATTTATTATTATTATTATTATTATTATTATTATTATTATTATTATTATTATTATTATTATTATTATATTATTATTATTATTATTATTATTATTATTATTATTATATATTATCATTATCTTATTTCATTATTGTTTATTGTTATTATTTTATTATTTATTATTATTATTATTATTATTATTATTATTATTATTATTATTATTATTATTATATATTATTATTATTATTATTATTATTATTATTATTATTATTATTATTATTATTATTATTATTATTATTATTATTATTATTGTACGTATTGGTGGTATTTCTATTGTTGTATTTTTTGTGTGTGGTTATTAATGGTATCAGTTTATTGTTTGGTTCCATTTACCATTTTTTTCCACTTTCATGTATGTGGTCATCAAATTGTATGATTTATTGTCGAAAGCCTAAGATTGAATAAACTTTGTAATATCGTATGGTAACTATCATTGTCGACGACATCGTCGTTGTCATCATCATCATCATCATCATCATCATCATCATCATCATCATCATCATCATCATTAACAACAACAGCAACAACAACAACAACAATATTAACAACAAGTACTACAATAGCAATAAAAACAATATCAACATCATCATAGAATTTCCGTCATCGTCTCCACAACTATCATTCTAACCAACAGCACCACCAAAACCACTATCATAATTACATCCTCCTCCACCACCACCACCACCGCTACCACTATTCCAACCACTACCACCATCGGCACAATCATTCTAACCACCAAGACAGCAGTAAAAATGATGCAATTTGAGCTCTGAGTGAAACTCGAGTCATATCGCTGTTGTTGCTTCTCGATGAAAACTTTTAATGTTACTACATACGACTGAAAACCAGTAATGTAACAGAAATATTAATCTCGCCGTTGAGGGATTAAAGCATCTCTTTAATTTTTCGAGTGAACGAAATGGACTTGTATTGTCAAGGTGTTGTCGCATTATGTCTCGTCGCTTTATTTTTTTGTTGTATTCTCTTTCGTGATTCATTTTTGATCACGTTTGGAATAATTAAAATCTACTGGTATTGTCATTTCATTGTGAATGTGATTATTTGTGGTTGAAATATTATTTTTTAAAGGTGAAAAAAAAATAATTTAAAAAAAATTAAAAAATAAATAAATAATAAATTAATTAATTAATTTATTTATTTTTTAAAAAAAAAAATATATATATATATGACCGAATCATCTTTGCCCCACCACTGTAAATAGGCTAGAACCGCCACTGCTTGCGAGTATGTGTTTTTGTACGATAAAAATATAACGAGTTGTTCCACCCCTTCAAGTAAGATTTATTAGACATTTTGTCACCAAATGTTATGGTCTATTCACTTCTATTCACCATAATTTGTATCTTTCTCCTTCTGCTTGAATGAAAATTTGCCCCCAAAAAATAAAAACGTTGGATTTGTATTCATGCGCACCCAAAGATTATTTTTCATTTCCAATGAATTGTCTTTACATCTAGAATAATTTCTCACCAATGAAATTTTTATTCAGCGCGTTCAAAGCATTATTCAACGATTAGGGTATTTACTAAGAAAAAATAGGATTTTCCAATGAGACAGGTGGAATGAAATAATTTCTCAAATTGCACGAGCCTTCAATGTCGTAATTATACTGCGTTTTCCCGTTTAATTCAATTTTCAGAATCTGCTTAACCCCGGCATAATTAATTGCGAATTGAGGCGGTCGATCTGATTTTAACCCATTAATTGGCGTATACTCTGCAAAAACACCTAATTAAAAATTTTGCCAGAAAAATTGTCCTCGCGAGGTCCCAGGTTTGAGAATTGTTGCCAAGGTTAGGGTCAAATATATCGATCGATATTTGAAGGACGAGTTTTCTGGGCAATATTTTAAACATTTCTCTTTCCTGGGTACGGTAGTTGACTGGTTAATAATAGATAGTTCGAAGTTGACGTCACTCGGGTCTTTGTTATTGTTTTTTGCCATCCGCGTTTATAAGTAATTCTCACTAAACTTTATTAACCTGACTATAAAGGTTCATGGTTACACAAAGTTTTGTGTGTTGGTCCGTTATACTTCCGGATGGCAATGTTATGAGCTTCTAAGCCAAGCGGATACTATCCATAGGGCCAGATCAAAAACCTCACATTGACGTCACTTCGGCCCACATACCACAGAGAGGGGCGAGTCTGTGCTTCGGTCGACAGTAGCCATCGTTAACATATAGCCTGAAACTGGAACCCACTAGGACTTATAGTTAAATAGTTTGACGTCTTTTTAAAAGTTTGTGCAGCGTCCAGTGAGTTGTAGTTAGTGGTGTTCAAGGAAACAAGTTTTTTCCATTGCTTGAACTATTGAATACAACTCACCATTTGTTTTTTGTTTTTTGTGGCCAAAGACTTTCTTTTGACGTCATTTTTTGGTCAGTGTCAGGCCGTAGCCATCGTTATGTTATAGCCTGATACTTAAATCCAAAAGGACTGGCAGTTTGACGTCATTATTTGGTTTTTGCACCGTCTAGTGAGTTGTCGTTACTAGAGCTCATGGAAACAAGTTATTTCATTGGCTGAACTATTGAATACATGTCACGATTTGTTTTCTTTTGTGGCAAAAGACTGGCATTTTGACGTCATTTTTTGGTCGGTATCAGTCTATAACTTAATGAAGGTCACGGTCAGGCTATAGATAGTATGCAGATGACGTCACTCAGGCCTTTGTTATTGTTTTTGCCATCCGCGTTTGTGAGTTGTTCTCACTAAACTGTATTAACCAGACTATAAAAGTTCATGGTTACACAGAGTTTGTGTGTTGGTCCGTTATACTTCCGGATGGCAATGTTGTGAACTCCTTGGCCAAGCGCATTCTATCTATAAGGTCACCATGGATACGGGCCTACCCATCTGGGAAATGCGACAAAAGAATGTCTTTGATTTACATAACACTCAAGGCAGCTGCAGGCCTTGACTTTCAGGGAACGACAATAATATTATAGTAAAAAAAACGAACGTTCCGTGAAGTGTGCGCAGACATGTGCTCTTAGTTGATAATGACCATGATAGATTCTGGCATCATGGAGACTTTTTCCCCATTATTACATTATGCTACTGTTATACCGCTGTATACATCATAATGTCACAATGATGTAACACAAAATATACACCATATTATACAAGATCATGCACATTAAACAATGGAAGCTAATACAAAGACTGACAATTGGATTACTAGTCTGATGTCACGTCGCCCAGCAACGACGAGCAACTTGGTTCTAATCAAAGAAAATTGGTACTTTTTATTCTTCATGCTGGCTAGAACTGTTCATATGTCATGTGATCAGAATGTATAAAAAATCAAAACATGATCATATTTATAATGTTTTTCTCCTCTGGAAACATTTTTATGCTCGTCGAAGAAATATTTCATAAGGGTGTCCGCCATTGTTCCGATAGTTTTGAGCCAGTTACTAAGTTAACATGCGTCATCACGAGGGAAGTGACTACATGACTGTTGAAGCCTATTCATTACACAAGGGAAAGGTATGACTGGTCTAGGTATGTGAGAGTAAAACGTCTCTCTCTCTCTCTCTCTCTCTCTCTCTCTCTCTCTCTCTATATATATATATATATATATATATATATAATATATATATATATATATATATCTATCTCTAACTGTCGATCTATCTATCTATCTATCTATCTATCTATCTATCTATCTATCTATCTATTTCTCTCTCCCTCCCTCGCCCATTGCATTGTGACCTTGTGTGGTGCAGTATAGATAGTGCGAAGATGACGTCACTCAGGCCTTTGTTATTGTTTTTGCCATCCGCGTTTGTGAGTTGTTCTCACTAAACTGTATTAACCAGACTATAAAAGTTCATGGTTACACAGAGTTTGCGTGTTGGTCCGTTATACTTCCGGATGGCAGTGTTGTGAACTCCTTGGCCAAGCGCATTCTATCTATATTATAACACTCGCCCTCAAACCAGTTGATCCTTGGTTCGAGTCCCGCACAGACGGTGAAAATTGAAATCTTTGGAAAACGCTCTTTATTCACATTGTCTCACTACAGTCAGGTTGGAAAAAAAAAGAACCTGGCCAGTCAAAACGTTGTCTGGTCGAGAAAAAAAAAATAAAATATATGAAATAACTCCTACCAGTGAGTCGTCAATCTATTCCAAATGTTAAAAGCTAGAGGTGCCTAAATTAGCCAATAAGATGGTTAGAAAGATATAGTGGGTAAATGTGCCTCATATATAAGTGTTGTATATATATATACCTATATATATATATATATATATATATATATATATATATGTATATATATATATATATATATATATATATATATATATATATGTGTGTGTGTTTGTGTGTGTGTGTGTGTGTCACATTTACTATCTATATTTTTCTATCCATCTTCTTAATATTAAATGTTTGCTGAAGTTTGAAATCCGGTGTAAAGCGCTTTTTAAAAAATATTTTGTGGATATACAAAAGCTCAGGTTTGTGTTTATGTATGTGTGTGCGTGCGTATCTGAATGCGTCTCTATTTGTGTCTGTGTGTGTCTGTGTGTGTGTCTGTGTGTGTGTGTTTGTGTTCTGTGTCTGTGTCTATGTATGTATCTTTGTGCGTTTATGTTTGTATGTGACATATCATTGTTATTTGAAACATCTTTGAAGTGTCAAGCGCCAAAACTTTTTGACAAGTTGATTGTCATTTTAATGGATCGACGACATAAATTAAAGTAATTTTTTTTTAATACGGGCCAAAATGAAAAAAAAAATGTTTTGCCAGTTTACGCCAAGGTTCAGGCCCCTTTATTGAGGAAACTATTAATAGATTATTTGTATTTAATCAACAGCAATCTCGACCCCCATTAAAAAGAAAACAACAATTATTGTTCACACATGGATTGGGCACCATTAAAAGCCTGGGCATCATTTATCAATGCAAACATCATATTTCATTCATTTCTCAACTCCTACATGACACTTTTTTAAAAATTCAGCCAGACAAGTTTAACTTGAAATATCGATTGATTAAAATGACTGCCAACTTAACGAAAAAAAACCCCAAATCTATAATCTTTTTGAAGCCTTAAGTTTTAGACATGTTGACAATTTGAAGCTCATATTAATCAATTGATGATTGAGGTAAAAGATTTCTGTTCAAAGTGAAGAAAGTGTGTTTTGTCATAGTAGAAGTAGCACGGGTAGCCAACACGGGGGGTTGAAATCTTTTAATGGAAGAAAATGCCATCCTGTAATGGATGAAGTCTGCTGATAATAATAACAATAACAAACACCGGGATTTCTGTCAGCGATTTCTAACTGGCAAGGCATTTTGGGTGATCAATTATTTTATTATTATTATTATTATTATTATTATTATTATTATTATTATTATTATTATTATTATTATTATTTATTATTATCAATAGTATTATTATTTTCATCATCATTATTATTATTATTATTATTTTATTTTATTATTATTATTATTATTATTATTATTATTATTATTATTATTATTATTATTATTATAATTATTATTATTATTATTATTATTATTATTATTATTATTATTATTATTATTATTATTATTATTATTTTAATTATCATTAATATTACTATTACTATTATCATCATCAGTATTATTATATCAGTGTGTTTTACTGTGTTGGCAGTTGCATTGTCATGACGTAAGACTCCTTCCGCACTAGGACAAAACTGTCCCAGACAGTACCAGTTCGCTGATGAAAGTAATCTTTGACGGACTAGCATCATTCAAGAGGATAATAGAAAGTCAGCATGGTTCGGTGGTACGGTCTTTGCTTCGTATCCGAAAGGCATCAGTTCGATCACCCGCTGATGCGCTGTGTTGCCTTGAGTAAGTCACCTCGCCTAGCTCAATTTGCGGCGCTGCACTGCGGCTAACGCCTGGGTTTTACCTCGCCCTAGCTCAATTTGCGGCGCTGCATTGCACCGACGCCTGAGTTATTCCAGTCTTCCCTTGGAATAGACCCTCGAGAAAAATTTCCCCTATGGGATGAAAAAGGGAATTTTATTTTTTTAAATTTTAAACTGTTATCTGTCTGCTCAACGCTACAGCAACATGAATAAGTTCCGGATTTATAAGCTTAGGAGACAAGATGGCCCATGGTTAGCGCGTTGTACTCTGGACTCAGAGGGTCTGTGTTCGATTCCGACCGAAGCCAATTTGTACTTTCTAGAGCAAGAAAATTTACTCCAATCACTCACTCCATTCAGGTGTAAAAGGGTACCTGTCAAGCTGGGATAGTAATCTGCGATAGACTAGCGTCCTGTTCAAAGGTTTTCAAACAAATACGTTAATTGTCCGCTTCACGCTATTGAAACCGGAATAATTCCTGCACCATTGGCTACAAGGGTCTATAGGAGTTAATTTGTCTTACAATGAGTCCAAGTGGCTCAGAAGGACTTATTTAAAAATATTTTCATTGAAAATGCCCGAAATAAATAACGATAAAGTTAATTGATCCCACAAGGTACCGAATAGATGTGCGACCGGTTTTAGACACGTTACTGCTGTGTCACAAAGTGTGACACTTCTTAAAGTATATTTATAAACATACGTTTTTAAATTGCCGAAATTGTTTATGTTGCTATGCCTTCTGTTCGTGGTTTCATCACATAGAATTATTTTTTTGAATTGTTCTTGCTTTTTTATATTCAGAATTGAAATAAATAAATAAATCATAACTGTGAAATTGAATGTAAGCTTCAGTTTAATATACGAAAACAGATAAAATGGACGTTTCGGGTTTCCCCTCATCAACAACACATGATGAATTAAAAACTATAGACGAATGAGATAATGTGGTAGTGGCGTTGTTAAGATGCATAAACAAAAACATTGATGGGCAGGAAATTGTATGCTACTCTGTGAGGAAGCGCGAATTAAAACAGAGCAATTGAAATTTATAAAAGGTGCGTACTTAATTATGTTAAAAGAGGGGAGGCGGGTAGGAACTGTGTAATGCAGTATAGAAGACAGTGAACTTAAATAAAGTGTGGACTATTGTTGGAAAATAAATACAATGGAATTGGAAATAAATACAAAATGTAAGGGATGTAGGAAATTTAATATATTAGTGGCATTAGCAGCAGCAGAAGCAACAGTAGAAATAGTAGTAGTAGTAGTAGTAGTAGTAGTAGTAGTAGTAGTAGTAGTAGTAGTAGTAGTAGTAGTAGTAGTAGTAGTAGTAGTAGTAATAGTAGTAGTAGTAGTAGTCGTAGTAGCAGCAGTAGTAGGGATGAAGAAAATAAAGACAGGCATTTCAATTTTGACACGGCGCCGCCAAGTCTGGGACTTTTTTGTCCTAGTGCGGAAGTCTGCTATATTTTTCTACTATCACAAACGATATGAACACGGGACTGGGACAGTCCTGTCCCGTTGATTTTGTAGCATTTCACAACGGCTTGGGATACAACGGGACTGTTTTGTCCCGTCCCAATAGGTGCGGAAGATTTCTCTAAATTCTATATGTTACAGATTTGGGACAGGACTGTCCCAGGACAAATTTGTCCTGTCCCACTGGAGAAAACTTCTATTCAATAGGGGTTCCGCACTAGGACAGGACTGTCCCGGGACACACCTGCGCGAATGCATTATTTTTAATTTTTGTTTTTACAAGATTCAAAAGGTTATTTGTAGGCAATTGTCAATATAACTCATACAAGAATATAATATTTTCATCAACAAATCAAGTAAATAAAATCAATAATAAAGCAAGGCAAACAGTGATAGTAATAATGATAATAATGGTAATAATAATAATAATAATAAAATAATAATAATAAATAATAATAATAATAATAATAATAATAATAATAATATAATAATAATAATTAATAATAATAATAATAATTAATAATAATAATAATAATAATAATAATAATATAATAATTTTAATAATAATATAATTATTATAATGGTGATAATAATAATGTAAAATCTTCTAATTAATAGATTAGTTATTTAATAGTTTGAATTATAAATTAATAATTTAAAAAATAAGTCCTTGGTACAACTCTAAAAATTCACATTTTATGAATCAACATAAGATATGACATGACGATTATGATTTTTTACACTGTACAATGGGATTTGTTTACATAAGATTTATATAATCATGAAATATTATTATAGCAAGAGTAATATTATTGCTGCTGCTACTACTACTACAACAACAACTACTACTACTACTACCACTACACTACTACTACTACTACTACTACTATACTACTACTACTACTACTACTACTACTACCTACTACACTACAACTACCACCTCTTCTACCACTACTTCTTCTTTCTCTACTACTACTACTACTACTACTACTACTACTACTACTACTACTACTACTACTACTACTACTATTACTACTATATCTACTAGTAATGGATGAAATAGATGGTGCATATTTCTGTGCTTTACTACGTGGAAAAAAAAGACAAATTGAAAGAGAAAACAATATTGGGTACCTCCTTTAATGACCCAAGATTGCTCAAGGGTCAATTCCGTAGATTCTATGGTGATCTCCGATCTTATCTTAAAATGACTTTCTTGGAATCACCTCATTTTACCCAGGTGCAAATGAGTACCAGTTCGCTGATGAAAGTAATCTTTGACGGACTAGCATCATTCAAGAGGATAATAGAAAGTCAGCATGGCTCGGTGGTACGGTCTTTGCTTCGTACCCGAAAGGCATCAGTTCGATCACCCGCTGATGCGCTGTGTTGCCTTGAGTAAGTCACCTCGCCTAGCTCAATTTGCGGCGCTGCACTGCGGCTAACGCCTGGGTTATACCTCGCCCTAGCTCAATTTGCGGCGCTGCATTGCGGCTGACGCCTGGGTTATTCCAGTCTTCCCTTGGAATAGACCCTCGAGAAAAATTTCCCCTATGGGATGAAAAAGGGAATTTTATTTTTAAAAATTTTAAACTGTTATCTGTCTGCTCAACGCTACAGCAACATCGATAAGTTCCGGATTTATAAGTTTAGGAGGCAAGATGGCCCATGGTTAGCGCGTTGTACTCTGGACTCAGAGGTTCTGTGTTCGATTCCGACCGAAGCCAATTTGTACTTTCTAGAGCAAGAAAATTTACTCCAATCACTCACTCCATTCAGGGGTAAAAGGGTACCTGACAAGCTGGGATAATAATCTGCGATAGACTAGCGCCCTGTTCAAAGGTTTTCAAACAAATACGTTAATTGTCCGCTTCACGCTATTGGAAACCGGAATAACTCCTGCACCATTGGCTACAAGGCTCTAAAGGAGTTAATTTGTCTTACAATGAGTCCAAGTGGCTCAGAAGGACTTACTTAAAAATATTTTCATTGAAAATTCCCGAAATAAATAACGATAAAGATAATTGATCCCACAAGGTACCGAATAGATGTGCGACCGGTTTTAGACACGTTACTGCTGTGTCGCAAAGTGTGACACTTCTTAAATTATATTTATAAACATACGTTTTTAAATTGCCGAAAATGTTTATGTTGCTATGCCTTCTGTACGTGGTTTCATCACATAGAATTATTTTTTGAATTGTTCTTGCTTTTTTATATTCAGAATTGAAATAAATAAATAAATCATAACTGTGAAATTGAATGTAAGCTTCAGTTTAATATACGAAAACAGATAAAATGGACGTTTCGGGTTTCCCCTTCATCAACAACACATGATGAATTAAAAACTACAGACGAATGAGATAATGTGGTAGTGGCGTTGTTAAGATGCATAAACAAAAACATTGATGGGCAGGAAATTGTATGCTACTCTGTGAGGAAGCGCGAATTAAAACAGAGCAATTGAAATTTATAAAAGGTGCGTACTTAATTATGTTAAAAGAGGGGAGGCGGGTAGAACTGTGTAATGCAGTATAGAAGACAGTGAACTAAAATAAAGTGTGGACTATTGTTGGAAAATACATACAATGGAATTGAAATAAATACAAAATGTAAGGGATGTAGGTATTAATGTATTAGTGGCATTAGCAGCAGCAGAAGCAACAGTAGAAATAGTAGTAGTAGTAGTAGTAGTAGTAGTAGTAGTAGTAGTAGTAGTAGTAGTAAGTAGTAGTAGTAGTAGCAGTAGC
>NC_088372.1:15250170-15252670 GCF_034508935.2 Berghia stephanieae | reverse complement strand
GTTTTTTTGTTTTTTGTTTGTTTGTTTTTTTTTTGGGGGGGGGGGTGTCTGTTTGTTTTGTTTCGGTTTTTTTTGTTTGTTTGTTTGTTTGTTTGTTTGTTTGTTTTTATCCGGAGTCAAATGCATAAAAGAGCTAGCCTAATCTGATCGGTCGGGAGACAAAAGCCCAAGGCGATAGGCAAAGATTACTTTGTTTACTATATTAGCTAAATAGATGGAACAATGTCTATTTATAGGGCAGACAGCAGACAGACGGTCGCGATTATTTATAAAACACATCGTTATGACCTGTAAATAAAGCAATAGCGAGTGAAAGAAAAATAACATCATTGGGCAATAAGACAAAAAGTGAATGAATTTATATAACTCCAATCCGCGGTAAATACTATTTTTTAATTTTCTGGTGTTGGAACAGCGTATCTATATATCCTATACAAGATTGATAAAAGCACCACGGCTTTCGGTTTATTTTCTGGTTAGATGTCAATCTTTTTTATTTAAAAAAAACCGTATGGTATTATGAAAGTTCATTATATTGCTTTTATTATGATATGCAACACTTTATGATTTAATCATTGCAAATTAGGTCTACAGCAAAAATAAATTGATTACTCAAAAGATGAGAGTTCGAAAATTGTGTGATACAAATCGGAATTATCAGAATAGATGTTTAGATGATTGGATTTTACCAAAAATCACCAAATTATCACCGAGTGATCACACCACTTTATGTATCCATGAAAACATGATGATGAAAAACCGTCATCCTCAGTATAATTGCTCGAGTTTCGAAGCTGCAATGTCAGAATCCAATTGATCACTGTTGAATCTCTACAACGATGCCAAGACTTTCGGAGGCCCAGAGGAATCAGGTTATTGACATGAGGATTGCTGGTATGACTTACCGTCAAATCAGCGAGCGTCGCGTCTTGAATGCAGTCACATTACAGTCATTCGTCTATGTCAACGGGCTGAAACTAACGGTACCATGGACGTGGTGCGAGAAGAAATACTGACCAAAACCAAGATGCATAGATCTGCCAGTCCAGTCTTTCCGAGACAACCCTTTCACTTCAACAACTGCTATTGTATGGCAATTCAACCTTACCCCCACAGACAGTGAGAATTCGTTATAAGGCGGATGGATTGAAATGCTGTCAACCATACCATAGATACGTCCTCATTCCGCGTCAAAATCGGGAAATGAGATATCTCTGGACCCATCAACATCGCCGGTAGTTCCAACCCCACAGTCCTTTTTTAGCGACGAAAATCGTTTCAACTTGTCCCAGTCTGACGGACGAATCAGTATTTGGAGAGCATCTTCCACTTGTTTCCAAGACCAGAACATCGTGGAAGTTGAACTGTTCGGAGGAAGCAGCATCGTAGTTTGGGGTGGCATATTATGCACCGATATCAAATCCCTTCTGGTTGTCAACAGGGGAAGTCGCAACGCAGAGACCGAGGCGCTGGCTACTCAAGTCGTGCCCCTGGCCAACAAAATGCCGATTCGATATTTCAACAGGACAACGTCCGCCCTCATACGGCACGAATCTGCAGGGATTATCTCGAGCAAAAGAATACACTGTGCTCTCATCGCCAGCCCGATCACCAGATCTCTCAGCGAATGAACATCTTTGGGGCGTTCTGGGTCGGCGTGTGAAGGCGAGACAACCACAGAAAATTGAAATATTGAGTGAGGTATTGGTCGAGGAGTGGATTGCTATCCCACAAGAGAAAATTTGAACCTCATGAATCCAACGAGAAGTCGTTTTCGACATGTTCTCGAGGCAAATGCCGGACATTCCCGGTATAAACACGATCAAAAGAACACAAAACGTCATTGTTTCCTAATCATTGTTGTGGTCTCAATTTTGACAAATCCTCCTCTATTTGTAAAATAATATCACGAAAACCACTCCACTTATTTTATGTCTTACATTAATGGGATTGGAAAGAGTTCTTTACGTTTGTTGATATTTCATTTTACAATTTTTATGTTTTATTTGGGTTATTGCCCTTTGAAAAATGGTGCGTTTTCAATCTTGCCTTGTATACAACACATAAGTAAAGACATGCAGTCAGATAATAATTATTACAACTTTTTATTGGATAAAGTCAACGCTTTTTTACATAAGAAGATCGGAGAAGTCAAACAGAAGGTAACGTCCATCCCTGATGCGAAGAGGAGAATGTTTGCAAAATGTCATTTGGTTACCGACTTGAACCTACGGGCCCATAGTTCTCTTGAAAACACGTCAACTAGCCAAAAATGTGACACTCCATATTTTGGACACTACTCACTATTTTTTGACAAGGGTGATAATATTTTATGCTTGGCTTTCTACCAAAAATAAAAAATCGCCACTGCATCAAAATATAGTAATATGATATAATATTATGTTCAAAAGCTTGAAGGCGACCCGATCCTTTGGTAGAGATGTTTTAAAGACGGTAGTGAACGAATTTAATTCCGGTTATGCTAAGTGTTATGGATCCT
>NC_088372.1:15242670-15247670 GCF_034508935.2 Berghia stephanieae | reverse complement strand
ACGCGGATGGCAAAAACCATAACAAAGGCCTGAGTGACGTCATCTGCATACTATCTATAGATAGTATGCGCTAGGCTAAGAAGCTTATAACATTGCCATCCGGAAGTATAACGGACGAACACACAAAACTATGTGTAACCATGAACTTTTATAGTCTGGTTAATACAGTTCAGTGAGAATAACGCACAAACGCGGATGGCAAAATATTACAACAAAGGCTTGAGTGACGTCATCTTCGAACTATCTATATGTCAACTAAAACGTTTGTAATATTATGATCGAAAAAATCGTGTGATAACAAGTCACTCATGTGTGGATAAAAACAATAACAATGATCAGAGAGAGGTTGATATCATTCACGTTATTGTTTATAAACAAGCAACCATGATTGTCCGAGCATGTGTGAAGGTGTGTCACAAATTCCATGTTTTGATTGGTCAAAAATCCACTGGATAATTAATAATAATAGTAAGGAAAGGAAATGGAATAATCAAATTTATTCGTAAAATATTTGGTTTTCAACCGATTTTTCTGGGAAAAAAGACCAATGTTCTTCTTTTTTCAAGCTGGTTTAAGCAATGTGACTTTCAAATTCCTCATAATTATATTTTTTACTTTTAAGTTTTAGCAATTATGCCTCATCAATTTTTTTTTTTACATTTTTTGCATAACAGAAGCGTAATACCATGATGGTCGACCGAGTAGAGAGTCTGTGATTGGTCGAAGACTTTGGGACGCTTGACTCACAATTCTACACGAATAGATGGTGGCGGTTGATCAATAGGATAACATTTTAAAATACCAAACATTTTTCTTGGAGCTAAAGAATACAAAGTAATAATTTCGCACCAGAAAATATAACTCTAAATTTCCTATCTCTTTATTGCAATAAAATGGATACCACGAATGAAAAAAATCGGCCCACAAATAGGGGAGTTATACATTGTTTATAATATTTTTTTAGTTTACAATAATTGTCATCAAAGTAATTTTTCATCACCAAATTCGTAATTTTTGTTCGATTTTTACCAAACAAAGTGCAATGTTAAAGATTTACACCCGCGAAAAAAAAGGATCATATTGCAATTTCTACAACATATTTTTTTTTGTTCGCAAATTGATAAAAATCAGAGCACAATAGGCTTTAACAGTCGTGATGTCACTCCCTTCGTAAGGACACATAGTAACTTAGTAACTGGTTCTAAACTATCGGAACAATGGCGGACGCGTTATGAAATACTTCTCCGACGAGCATAAAAGTGTATTCAGAGGAGAAAGACATTATAAATCTGATCATGTTTTGACTTTTATACATTCTGATCACATGACATGTGAAAACGTTCTAGCCAGCATGAAGAATAAAAAGTACCGATATTCTTTATTTAGAACCACGCTGCTCGTTGCTGGGCGGACGTGACATCAGAGTATTGAATCCTATTTTTCCTAACCGTTTTCATCTTCTAACGTGAAAGGCAGGCTTCATCTTCGTTCTGCATTGTCGTGACAAGAGGACGGGAAAGAGAATTTGATCACGTGATCAAAAATTCTCGTTCGTCTCACCCGAAAAGTGAAAATCGTTAACTTGGTAATGTAGTATCAAGAGTCAAACAGCTTAACCAATACACTTCAGGTCCTCATCCTCCTAACTTTTGTAGATATTTAATCGTGTCTATTAAGAGGAAATTTGTTTTCTTGTGTGTTTTTTTTTGGTGGGGGGGGGGGCGGGGTCGGGGTTTGTTTTGTTTTTTGTCTGAATTATGCCACTTTTATTTTATTTTAAAATATAAATTGCACATTAGCCGAGAAAAAACAACAAAAAACAAGATAGATATAAGACTTTCCCTTTTGTAAAAAAAAAAAGGATTTTGTGACACTATTTTTGCGATTACCAACATGCTGTAGCTAGTCTATATCTAGTTTCACATTAGGTGTCATTCTATTAGAGCGATATCTATCTAGTCACTTTGCTACTAATAAGTATGTACTCGTAATATCACACCTTCCTCTCGGCACAGCAGGCTTTCAGTTCATTCCGACTTCATCCAACAAGAAACGCACACTACATTCTATTTATTTGTTTTGTTATGAGGACGAAGGGTTTACATTTGAATTGTTCATTGTTTGCATCGATTCATTCCTCAGCATTTTGATTAGGCCCTGCCTTCAGAAAACCATTTAGCCCTACCGCAATGCTGATAAATTCACACAATGGAAGTTGTTGAGGGTAGCTAATTCTCAACATGCGCATGCGCGACTCGAGTGTCGAATAATCTGGTGACAAAATACACCCGAGTTTCGGGAACCGAATAACACTCCTTATTCAATATCATTAACCCCCCCCCCCCCCCCCCCCCCCCCCCGCCCCCTCACCCCACCCCTTCTATTTTTTTTCTATCATTTCCTTTGTGACGTGAGCATGCGTTAAATTCTCGATCATGAGTCATCACCGTGGTTTATGACCCCCGCTGAGAGTGATGACGTCAGTGTTTTACGAAGGTTGCTGACGCATTATAACTTTCATATAGACATCTAACAACAAGTCGGGACTACGATTTTGTTGACATTGACATGGGCCCGTTTTTATTAAGCGGACGAACGCTTAGTCTCTGATTTATTCAAAGGACTTGAAAAATCGGATTTTATGTGAGCTGACCAAGCAAGTCCCAGACTAAAATCACAGCACCTTCGGACTAAGTTTGGCCAAGTTGTAGTCATTTGCTGATGCCGGACTTCAAACTTAGTCTGAGACAAGTAACTAGAATACATCATAACGTCGACAAGATGGAAGCTATTTTTATATTGAGAGAGCTTCGATTCGGAAGAAAATACGTCGGTTACTAATGACAGAGGCAAAAATTGTCCTGTTGCTATTGACACTGAGATAATTGCAAATCGTCGAAAGTACACATTTTTGTGAGTAAAAACTTTTTTAAAATCCGAATCTAATCGGGCTCGCGAGATGCGAGTGATTGGATACTCGAAGAGTTCTCTTCAAAGAACAACCCCAAAAAAAAAAAAAATGATTAGAAAGTATAGTGAAGTTTTTTCTGCTGGCATTGTAACTGACTGAAATAATGTGATTCATCAGAACACGCTTTCTGTTTTGTTTGTTTTGTTTTGTTTTTCTTTTTTGGTTCAATTTGTTTGAGTTTCAGTCATGGAGGAAATGGTTTCAATGAAACTTTCATTGGCCTAAATATAGAATTGACAGTTTGACAGTCGACCATGGACATTATTGTAGTCTGATCAGTCGACCGTCAATATCACGTGATTTGTATCATCGTGGCAAAAGTTAGTTCAAATATGAAACGGAACGAAATATTATCTATACCGGATGTGTTGCTAACTTCCTCTTTGGAAATCTTTTGCGTTGAAAGTATCTTACCTGCCATCGTGTACTAGAGAGCTTGATGTTACCAGAACAAATTAACCGATTTAGTCACAGTCCTTACAACGCCCACTTCTATACAAGAGCCTAGCTTGTCAAAGACTAGAAAACGTTCATAAAATTAGATTTTTTACTTTGCTTGGGCTTAAGACTAGAAAGTCATTTACTAATCTAGTAAATAAATAAATGTAGTCCGCCTACATAAAATTGGACCATGGTCTACTAAACTCATACCAGTGTAATATTACATCCTAATGTAGTGACATTGTGTTTAAATACGTTACGTTTAAATACGTTTATTTACCTCTTTAAAGGTTTGATAAAATCATTGAAAAACTTTTTTTTTTCTTCTTCCAAACTATTCTTTCTTAGTTGGGAGATGTAATAACATTTATAAATATTCAGCGTGTGTTGTATTTCAGCAATCGGCTTTGAAGCCCAGCACTCCTAAATACCGCACTGATGTCAAGACATCGTGCCGAAAAACAACATATGTTGTAAACTTATCTAGAATTACAAATCAATCATTTATTCATTAGAAATCAATTATTTGATTTGGTTTTTCTTTATAGCACAATTAAAAATAACTCACTTATGATGATAATGACGATGATGATGATGATGATGATGATGATGATGATGATGATGATGATGATGATTATGATGATGATGATGATGATGATAATGATGATGATGAATATAATAATATTAATGACAAGAATAATTTTTATTATCATTTTCTCATTCTGAGGGAGAGAGAAAGAGATAGAGAAAAAAAAAAAAAGAGAGAGAGAGAGAGAGAGAGAGAGAGAGAGAGAGAGAGAGAGGGAGATGCAATTAAAAGGACAAGCGAGTTACAAAAAGATAGGCAGATAAACAGACAGAGGGACAAAGAGAGAAACAGACACACGAGGCAAGCATGAAATGACAATAATACAATACAAAGTACAGTAACAGGTATATTAATTTAGAAATAAAACGCGAACGAGAGAAGGAAAGTAAAGAAGAGAGAGGTGGGGTTATGAGCAAAATATGAACCATGAAAAGCAAGACCAAAATCAAAGTATTCCTGGGTAATAACAAAAATAATAAATAAATAGAAAGATAAACACTGAGAGCTATGAACGTCAGCGTGAAATAACAATAATATGTTTAGGTGGCTACGGACAAAACTAGAGAAGGGGGGGGGGGGAGGCAAGGAGAATGAGGAGGATGATGACGATGGAGTAATTGAGGAGGAAGAAGAGAGATAGGGGGAGGACACATTTAATGAAAAAAATATTAAATTTGTAGAAAATCAAATCAATTATTATTGTTGTTGTTGTCATTATTATTATTATTATTATTATTATTATTATTATTATTATTATTATTATTATTATATTATTATTATTATTATTATTATTATTATTATTATTATTATTATTATTATTATTATTATTATTATTATTTATTATTATCATTAATATTATTATTATTGTTATTATTATTATTATTATTATTATACCAAAGAAAGCAGGTGCAGTCAGATGCGAAAATTTTAGAACTATAAGTTTAATAAGCCACATCAACAAAATACTGTTGCGTATAATTATCAACAGACTAAGGAATA
>NC_088372.1:15235170-15240170 GCF_034508935.2 Berghia stephanieae | reverse complement strand
GGAGTAATAGTTTGTTTGTTTTTTTGGACCCCCATATCCACTCAGAAGTGATAAGCTAGTTGGGTCTGTTTGACTATTGTCGTCTCACACTATAGATAGAATGCGCTTGGCCAAGGAGTTCACAACATTGCCATCCGGAAGTATAACGGACCAACACACAAACTCTGTGTAACCATGAACTTTTATAGTCTGGTTAATACAGTTTAGTGAGAACAACTCACAAACGCGGATGGCAAAAACAATAACAAAGGCCTGAGTGACGTCATCTTTGAACTATCTATAGAATAGCGTGCCCTTGGCTAAGAAACTCACAACATTGCCATCCTGAAGTGTAACGGACCAACACACAAAACTATGTGTAACCATGAACTTTTACAGTCTGGTTAATACACTTTAATGAGAATTACTCATAAACGCGGACGGCAAAAAGCAATAACAAAGACCCGAGTGACGTCAACTCCATTATATCGATGTAAATCAGGATAAACTCTGGTACATGAGCCTAATAGATTTGGAGGATTTCGACTTATTTATCTATGACTATGTTCTTATCGCAAGTAAAAAAAATCATCCCAAAGTGGAAATTTGTCTTCTGGGTTTATTCCAGGTGAAGACTGGAATAATCCAAACGTTAGCCGCAATGCAGCGCCGCATACTGAGCTAGAGGGAGGTCACTTGCTCAAGCCAGACAACGCAGCGGGTATTCTAACTCGGTACCTTTCGGGTTCGAAGCAAAGACCGTGCCGCTGAGCCACGGTGATCCATTATTGGTGAATGTCTATGAATAAATTAGGACCAGACATCTTACAAAATGTTTGTAAAGTATAAAATATTGCCTCCTATCGTCTCAAATTAGTATAATGTCTGAGTTAACCCTCTACTTGCCAGATATTGTCAGAATTTTCCTTGAAACTTCACACCCACACAACACTTACATAGATTTACTTACTCAAATGGGAAAAAAGCAAAACATACAATCTATACATTTTGATATTGTTCAGCAAATAGAGTTCTACAACACATTGTCGAGTGTTTTTAATAGCTATAACCAATATTTTTTTTAAATCACAAACTTTAAATGTTGTGATGTACACATGAAATCAGCATGGGAATATTGGTGGTTCTATCGTAACGAATTTTTCGATCTTCTGTGGTTGGCAAGGAGAGAGTTAACCAGATGTCAAAAAGTGAATTTTAAGTAGGAACGATGGGTAAAGTGCAATTCAAGTTTCTATAATTTTAAGAGACAATATTAATCTATTGCCTTCAATAAAAAAAGATAATTTACGGGTCTCATATTTCTCATCTTGTTTCACCTTTTTAATATTTAAATCATTTCGACATAATAACGTTTTGGGGCGCAAGCTCACATACAATTGTCTTTATGTTTATTAATGAAATTTCTATACCCAACTAATAAAAATGTTACAGTGAATGACATAATCAGTCGGATGGTGAAAATGTTTGAACTGAGATATTGCCAAGTTAAGTTAGTAGGTCAATTTTTATCAAAAATGTGTTCTTATCATAAATGATTAAATCAACCCTTTTTGTACATCTTCCGTAAATGTCAAAGCATAATTTCACTTCTAAATATTTTTTACAGCTAGTCAAGTTGAAAAAGTATGAATTTTGAGAAATGTTGCTGGATACCTTTCCAATACATCTGACCATAACTTCATGAAAAATTACCCGATTTACTTCAAATAAAGAGTAAAATGGAAATCCAACATTTTCACTTTCCGATTGATTATGTCATGCACGGACGCAAATGAGAGCATATTTAATGTTCAATCAAAGTTCTGAAATAGCGTTACTAAAACCCGAATATGCGTTAGCGTTCACTTTCTCTCTCTCGTTTTGAAATTTGTTTTAGATTTACCTGATAATAGCATAAACACACGTAAAATAGGAATACAGTGATTGATGAATGGCAAAATGAGAGAACATAATAAGAACACTATTAAATGAAATATGCAGAGGGCGTAGGGTTCTAATTTTAATTGCACTTCGCTCACACTTAAAGGAGACATACCGAAGAGTACCTATATGCAGGTCTGATATCCGAACGCACTTATGGGCCTAGTGGACAATATTTTGAGTCAATGATTTTAGATTTCCATTACAACAATGAGCCCGTAAGGTGTTGGGTTATCAGACCTACAAATGAGTACACGTCGGGACATACCTATCCCTGGTGGAATGGAAGAAGAAAAAACTTGAGCTTTTATATACAGCAATATCCACTAAATGTGCTCAAAGCCCTTTAGAAAAGGTCCAACAGCAGCACATAACATATAGGACAAGGCGTGACGCCTGTTAGGCGATATTACAATTTGTTTTTGACAGACACAACGTTGTTAACTGCCAGGTTCTCATATAGCACATGGGAGACGATGAGAGAATGTGAGTAAAGAGCCTTTTCCAATGACTTAACTATGCGCCGAGCAAAACACGAACCCATTTCGATCCGATAGCGAGTGTCATACCACATGACCACATATTTGTTCCTGACACCCCCCCCCCCCCTTCTCCCCTCAGTTCATTCAGCAGTGACTAGGTGGCAGAGTGTATAAGATCTAACAGAAAGTACATTGCAACTAGACTAAAGTTATCTCCAAAGGGTAGCAGGAAATTGTTTAACGCTCTAAACTCAGTAGTATCCAAGGGCCGTATAAAAAATAGTGCTACTTTTTATCTATGCGGAAGAAGTGGAGCTTCTGTCTTAGAGACTTATTAACGGGCAGGTTGCAAGACAAATTTTCTTAAAGTATTCTGTTGATGGGGTTCGTTCAGTTTGTTGGGCACTCGCTTCACAAGCAAAAGGGACTGGTATCTTTCCGGGTGCCGTTGAAATTATTTCTAACTCCACGGTACACCCAGCGGGGATTTTGTAGCTGCACCTGTTAAATTTAGCGGACAATACTTCGCGAAAGACAAGCGAGCGCTCTATCCAAAAGATAGCAAGCAATTTTATTGTCTGTTCAACGTTAAAGGAATGGGATAAAGTCCGACTTGATGGGCTTATGGCTCTGAAGAACTACTTTTTCTGATTTCTATTTGGTTTGTAGAAATTACGGTATTTTGTTTAGAAGTGAAACTGAATGAAGAATATATTAATTCAGCTATGATGAGAGCAGATACATTTAGGCAGGGAGATAGGGGGTGGGGGGGGGGGGTAAACAGACAGGAAATATAGATAGATAGATAGATGATGATGATGAGATGGATAGGAGAGTAGATAGATAGATAGTAGATAGATAGGATAGATAGAGATAGATAGATAGATAGATAGATAGATAGATAGATAGATAGATAGATAGATAGATAGATAGATAGATAGATAGAATAGATAGATAGATAGATAGATAGATGAGATAGATAGATAGATAGATAGAGTAGATAGATAGATAGATAGATAGATAGATAGATAGATAGATAGAGATAGATAAAGATAGAGATAGATAGATAGATAGAATAGATAGATAGATAGATAGATAGATAGATAGATAGATAGATAGATAGATAGATAGATAGATAGATAGTAGATAGATAGATAGATAGATTAGATAAGATAGATAGATAGATAGATAGATAGATAGAGTTAGATAGATAGAATAGATAGATAGATAGATAGATAGATAGATAGATAGATAGATAGTATGATAGATAGATAGATAGATAGATAGATAGATAGATAGATAGATAGATAGATAGATAGATAGATAGATATAGTTTAGATAGAAAGTAGATAGATAGATATAGATAGATAGATAGATAGATAGATAGATAGAATAGATAGATAGATAGATAGATAGATAGTAATAGATAGATAGATAAGATAGAATAGATAATAGATAGATAGATAGATAGAAGTTAGATAGATAGATAGATAGATAGATAGATAGATAGATAGATAGATAGATAGATAGATAGAATAGTTAAGATAGATAGATAGAAATAGATGATAGATAGATAGATAGATAGATAGATAGATAGATAGATAGAATAGATAGAAAGTTAGATAGATAGATAGATAGATAGATAGATAGATAGATAGATAGATAGATAGATAGATAGATAGATAGATAGATAGATAGATAGATAGAAAGTTAGATATGTAGTGGAAAGACAGGTATATTGTAGGTACCTTGATGGATATATTGATTGATTGATAAATGTTTGAATGACAAGATGGTCATATAATGTGATATTTATTTATTTTTAATCATCAAAGAAAGACATGGGAAGAAGAATAGAGAAAGAGAGAGCGAGGGGTGGGGGGGGGGGTAACTTTGTAAGAATAAATTATAGATTTTGACGATATTTTTATAAATAAAATAAGTTAATAGAACAGAATATTTACCTGATTAAGAATCAAAATCGTAGATATCACAGGTCAGTCTAATTACACGAGTTGACGCGTGTTTTCGATTAAAAGTACAAACCCCGATACTTGTCTGTGTGGAATGATAGCGCTGCGTTTCTTATGCCACTTCGATGCGGTGAACGGAATTACTCAATTATCTTATGAAGAGACTAAACTACGGGATTACTAGAAGCATTTAAGAGAGATAATAGTCGAAAGAATGCTCATGAGCGAGGCACGCGCACTGCTTTTTATAACGATTCCAGTGTGAGCGAAAAATTGCCCCCGCATTTCGCCACGACAGTCACCAGTCCTTTCCAGGGAATAGGGAAGGAGTCGGAGAAGCGACAATCACTTCTGTTACTATTATTAGCTACTCGTGGGTTTCTTGTGTGGGATTTGTTTTGACGTGTCAATATTTGCAGGTCTGATAAGCGGACGCAAGGGCACATTTTTAACATTTTTTTTTTTTTTTTTTTTGTAATGGAGGATATTTTGCATTGGTTAGATAGAGAGCATTTCCGTCACAACAATGAGACCAATACAATTTGGGTTATCAGACCTGAAAATAAGTACACGTCGGTCTTGTTGCTTCTTTTTTCTATTTTTTTTTTTTTTTACCATCACTAGT
>NC_088372.1:15197670-15225170 GCF_034508935.2 Berghia stephanieae | reverse complement strand
CTACTACTACTACTACTACTACTACTACTACTACTACTACTACTACTACTATACTACTACTACAACTGACTATACTACTACAACTACTACTACTACTACTACTACTATACTACTATATACTACTACTACTACTACTCCTACTACTACTACTATTATATATTATAATAATAATAATATAATATATATAATAATATATAATAATAATAATAATAATAATAATAATAATAATAATAATAATGATAACTAACCCTAATATTGACAATACTACTAATAGAAGAAAGAAAAAAGGTACAATAACTTTTCAACTTTAAACCCCCTTTCCGTGTCTAATTTGTAATCTGTATATACACCACCCGTCCAAAACATTATTACTCCTATGATCCCCTTTGCGTGAAGAAATGGCACAATTTTTCATCATGACAATGTCAGACTCCACGCTGCTCGCCTTACAATGGAGTATTTACACCAACAAAATGCAGACCTGCCTACATGCGACTATGTGGTCTTGTGGTATGGCACTCGCTTTCGGATCGGAAGGTCCTGAGTTCGAGCCTCGCGCTCGGCGCAGAGTTGAGTCCATGGAAATGACTCTTTACTCACATTCTCTCACCGTACTCAGGTGTAAAATGAGTACCTGGTCGTTAACAGCGTTGTCTTTGTCCGAAAAATTGTAATATCGCCTTATTGGCGTTATGTCCCGTCCTACATGTAAAATGTTGCTGTTGACCAGGGACCCCTTGTATAGTGCTTCGAGCACAGTTGTGGATATTGCGCTATATAAAAGCTCAATTTTTTAAAAACAATTTTTACTTGAAAGTTTTTTTAATTCCTAATTTTTAGCAATCAGTGCTAGAAGGAAAAGTAGCTGGCAGAAAGGCACGGGGCAAACCAAGGAAGTCCTGGATAGGAAATGTAGAGGCAACAACTGCTGGCAAAAAGATAATCGACTGCTCGGTAATGGCCCCTAAGCGTGAAGAATGGCTTTCCATGACATTCAACCTCTGTAGGGAGGGGGACGGAACTCCAGTAAGGCAGGTAAGGTAATTTTTAGCAGATAAAAAAAAAATTGTTGTCGCTATAGTTGATTTTTAAAATCAAAAAAAAAATTCCGTCACAAGGATTAATGCCACTTAAATATCCTTAAAACTATGTATTCTGGGATCACTTTTAATTATCAATTAATAATAATAATAATAATAATAATAATAATAATAATAATAATAATAATAATAATAATAATAATAATAATAATAATAATAATAATAATAATAATAATATATCTTTATTGTCCTAAAAAAAAAGTGGCAATTTGTCATTTGGTTACACATTTATAACAATACAATATTGACATAGACACACTAACACAAGATGCACACTAGTAACATAATGACTTGGAGAAGCTCATAAAGTTCTAATACTAGAGCCAAAATTTCGTAATTTTACGAATTTGTCGTAATAGTAAACGAGTAGAGATATCTGAAAATGTCAATATATTGTCTTGGATTTCAAATTCAGCGGATTAAATAAAATCCCATAGAGTATCTTTGGGATGAGTAAAACAGACGGCTTCGAAATCGAGTAATCGCCCCTGGGAACTTGAATTAACTTTTTGATACCTTGGACTTGGAGGAAGAGTGGGGACCCATATCAGTTGCTTCATCAATACGCCATTGAAACATAAAATTGCTACAAAATGTGCATGATTTGTCATAAAAAGATCTTTTAAAATATTGACTCTTGTCACCATTTCACAAATAACCCATTTTTTTAAAAAAGGAAAAAGACATTAGATAGAGAACACGAATAATAACAATTACAACAGATCTGCCTTCTAGATGGGACTAAGTTTACAGTAGAAACCTAATAAAGCCGACACCGCCAGAGCAGAAAATTGGTTGACTTAAAAGTTAAACAAAGTTGACTTTATCCATTATCAATGGAACACACTAAGATCATCATCATCATCATCATCAAGTGCCAGGCCTGTTGCAGACATCGGCGATCATGTTCCTCCAACCATATCTGTCCTCAGATCTTCTCAATAGCTCGATTCCTGTTCCTCCTCCACAAATCCATCTGTTCAGATTGTCAATGTAATCTATCTTCTGTCTCCCTCTTCTTTTCTTCCAAGCAACTTTACCCGTAAGTACAATCTTTTCAATACCGTTTTTTCTGTAAATATGTCCCAGAAATTTTAACTGTCTTTTTCTGATGGTGTTAACCAAAGTTGATCGTACTCCAATTTCTTTTAATACCTCCTCTTTTTTAAAAAAAACTCAGATAAAGAACAGACATTGTGGGACCAAAAAGAAGTGTTGACTTGAAGTAGATGTTGACTTTAATAAGAGTTTTGGCTTTATGCGGATTCCACTGTAATTGTTTTCCACAAGTTTTTATGAATCAAAAGATACAATTACATACATTTATAAATGGAGCCAAACATTCGTAATACTGCGAATTTTTCATATTGATTTAGGCAGGTCTGATTTTTACTTAACTCAATGCCTCCTTTGGGTGAATGATATAATGATATAATCCTTTACAACCGAAAAATTATATAAAACTCCCATTTACATCTTGTACAATAGCAAAACAAAACCCAAAAAAACGTGACTACTAGCATACGCATTCCATCATGCACAACCACGGCACTAATGGCCTGTAACGTATTTCACAGCATTCTTCCAAAAGCGTGATCTTTTCATAAATAATAGTAATAGGGAATCAACTAAATGAAAAGACAACCCAAAATACTCTCGTGTCACAGTTAGGTGCTTTAACTTCATCACTGCTCGTAGCCTTCATTAAACTGACAGCCTGACACTGACCAAAAAACAGCATATAAGTTATAAGCCGACGGCCTCCAAAAAAAAAAAAAAGTAAAATAAAAAGTGAGCTGTATTCAATAGTACAATCAATGGAATTATCTGTTTCCAACTCATTTTTCAATTTGTTTAGATGTGTAGTTGTCTTGTAATGTGATTTGGTTACCTCTATTATGATGTAAATTTTAATGTCAGACTCAAAGTTAACAAAGGCTACGCTCTGCTAAACAAATCCGTCTTAGCCTATATTATAGACAACAAAGTCACTTGTATTTCATTAAACTGGTTTTTACAGTGGAATCTGCATAAATTCAAAACTCTTTGTTCTGCTTAAAGTCAACACTTCTTGTCCCAAATGTTCTGTTCTTTATCCATACTATTTGAGTGTGTTCCACGTAACATGTAGAACGAAATATGACGCCTGTTAGGCGATATTACAATTTTTTTCTGACAGACAACGCTGTCAACGGTTAGGTACTCCTTTTACACCTGAGTATGGTGAGAGGATGTGAGTAAAGTCTTTTCCAAGGACTTAGCTATGCGCCGAGCGAGGCTCGAACCCAGGGCCTTCCGATCTGAAAGCGAGTGTCATACCACAAGACCACACAGGAACAAAAAAATAAGACCAAAATGGGTACGAGTTCATCACAGATCAGTATTAGATCAACGTCAAGTGTCATGATTAAAGAGAAGATAGTAGTGGAATTCGCATAAAATCATCTTCTGCTTAAAGTCAACACTTCTTGTTTAAGTCAGAAATATTCTTTTGTTTTGATTGTCTTTAATGGTTTTATAGCGTTTGTAACATACCAATCATTTCAGCACCAGTAAAAAGAAAGAAAATGGGTTAGTCATAAAAGTGAAGATATATTAGAAGCACAAGAGAATACGTAAGACAAAGGGGAATGTTTCAAAAAGGGAACAGATGTAGATTCCTAGAGCACACTATCAATGTCCTTAGTTATATAGTTTGAGATCACTTATTTTGTTTTGATTTTTAAGGAATTTACGGCGCTTGCAACACATTAAGGTCATATCAAAGCCAGTAAAAAGGAAGAAAATGGGATAGTTCTAGAATTACAATTAAAGCACCAAGTAAAGGTAAGACGAAGGGTAATTGGTTCAAATAGGGCATCTGGCCAGGACCAGGACAAAACCAAGTAGTAATCTCATTCCAAGACAAAGAGCAAGTTGGAAAACAGATATAGGGGGATAGAAGACGCTTTAAGTACCTCCCTGCCCACCATGGGGGGTCAGGAACCCCATCCATTGAGATCACCTTTAAAAGTCTCCTCTAGCAACAGGGGAATAGTTTACAGATCCAGCAGCAATCTACCCCTTTGCCCAACACTGACAACTGTATAAGATCTCTTCTGCTTCATATACTTATATTGTCATCAAGAGAGCTGATTTACAAGGGCAAAAATATCTCACAAAAAAATGCAAATTAACTATTGACTGCTTTGCTTCCCTCATTGAAAGGATCCTACCATGGTCTGGGCAAATCAAATCGTCTTATTCCAGGAAAAGAACAGAAAGCCAAAGGAAAGGACAATGAGAAGTAGGATAAAAGTTAGAAGACCTAAAGGTAGCCCCAACCCAATGTCCGATGTGGGGAATATACAAGGGGCATCTTGAGTGACCTGTTCAGCCCTCAAGAGAATAACAGGGGCCCCTATCCAAGAAAAAAAAGTCAAAACTGTAGTAAAGAATCAAAAAGGTTGAACAAAACAAAAAAAAAAAAGGTCAAAGTTTTGTTTCATTTTCAACATGACATGGCAATTTTTATTCATAAAAGTTCAATTAAAACATGTTCATTTCAATTGTCATATTTTATCAAACAAGTATAAAATTTACAGGGAATGACTTAGTTTTACCCCCAGAGACATAACCGGTTAAATAAAAATTTATATCTGATGAAATAAAAATTTACATTTTAAATATACAAGTGAGCAAACTTTTATCATTAAAATTTGAGTCGCAATAAATAAAAACAAACTGACATTTAATTATGCTTACAATAGTGAAAAATATTTGTAGCATTAAAAATTTGTATGATAAATGATACTTAGTAGCTAAAAGTTCTAGGAAAATATACTGACAAAGAATAAAGTGGCTAGCTGTGTTACTGCAAAGACTGATTTATTTTATTTGCAAATAATATTTTCAGCAATCACAACACTTCTTTAACGTCATGTTAAGCAACAGATCATAAATTAACTAACACACCAATGTTACAGATCGTGGTCATAAATATAATTACACATTATCTACACACATTTCTACTATACACATTTTACCCAAAGCATTCATGAAGGACTTCCAAAAATGACAACCATCAGATCATTCAAACCATAAAATAAAAGCTGTGATACAAAAACTCAAATCATTTTCAACATTTAAACAGGCATCCACTTCACCAAAAACTGTTCTAATAAAGTTACGTGTATGTCAAAATCTTCAAACGTTAAGTTTTTCTTGTCAAACTCAAAAACAAGTAACTTCAGACTGCTTTTAATATGACCCCTGAAAAATATTTATCAAAACCAGCTTTATAAATTACACATGCAACACAAACTCTCCAAAATTCAATCCAAACCATCTTTCAAAACGATGTCCTTCAATCCATACTCTCCCCAACTCAATCCAAACCAGCTTTCAAAATGGCGTCCATCAACCTTCTGTCCCTTAGGGTCTGTTCCAGCTCTTGTTCATCCAGCTTCAATGACACCTGCAAAGTGAAACAAAAAAAAAAATGATGTCCGAGTTTAAAATGAGCACACAGTCTACGAAGTGCAGACAAGCTAAACACTGCACTGCACTGAACAAGTCAACTCAAACTTAACTTCAGAATGGTCTTGATAATTGTTTTTGTTTGTTTTAAAGAGTTTTACGGCGCTTGCAACACAGTACGGTCATATCAGCACCAGTAAAAAGGAAGAAAATGGGATAGTAAAAAGTTCTAGAATTACAATTAAAGTACCCAAGAAAAGGTAAGACAAAGAGAATTGGTTCAAATAGGAAACAGATGAAGATTCCAAGAGCACACTATCAAAGTACTTAGTTTGAGATCACCAAAGTCTCATCCATTCACAAGCACAGGTCCCTACTAAGAGGAATACAATCAAATTTTGACAAATT
The DNA here is from genome assembly GCF_034508935.2 of Berghia stephanieae. NCBI lineage: Eukaryota > Metazoa > Mollusca > Gastropoda > Nudibranchia > Aeolidiidae > Berghia > Berghia stephanieae. Next base: position 15,219,204 of record NC_088372.1, on the reverse strand, counting down.
ATATATAATACGAAAACAAAACATAAAATAGTGCATAACAGAGAGATGATTTACAAAGGAAAAATTTCACCCAAAACTAACTATACATTTGACTGCTTCCCTCTCAGCCAGGGGATCGGGCCAGGACAAAACCAAGAAATCTCATTCCAAGACAAAGACAGAAAGCATGTTGGAAAACAGATACAGGGGGGTAGAATTTACAGTAAGTGCCTCCCTGCCCACTACGGGAGGTCAGGAACCCCACCCTTAGTCCTGATGATTCTATGGCAAATTACTGTCAAAGGGTGAATAACATCATTATTTTTTAAAAGGGTTAAATAGCTATTACTGACATCTTGAATAAACAAGAATGTATCTCCATCCAAAGGAGAAAGTGAAAATAGATCAGACAAGCTTTGTGACTGTCCCTGGCCAATCCCCAGTTCTTAAAATCAAAGTTATCCCAGGACATACCTACTCAGGACAGTAGCATATAAAAGCAAAACATCAACAACCAATCCAATCTTCTCTAATTTAACATCTGATTATCATAACATTGAGATTTATTGCAAAGCTGTTTGTCTAAAATTTTCAAAAATGAAGGAAATAACTACCTTAATAGACCTTGTATCTTTGGCTTTCTTCAGGGATGTTACTCCTCTGGACTCCAGCAGTCCAAGAATGGAATGAAATTCACCCTGATCCACAGAGGCTGTCTGCTGACGTTTACAAACTTTAACATACGAGTCGTACAACTGAAAACACAAAGATTGAATCATAAAACATTTTAAAAAGAGAAATTTTCATGTTAAAGAAAGAGGCACAGGTTGCCAACCAGAATGGAATTTAAAATATTCTTTAAAAATAGAGTACTTGCTGATTCTAACACGCTTATAGAAGAAGCCAAGATGTGTTTAGAATCCAATGCCCATGTGAGGCAACCAATACATTCGGCCACACTGCATGTCATATTGCAGTTCATGCTAGTAGGTATCCTGAACTAATGCTGTTAACAGATGAATAATTCTTCACAAATCATCAAAAATGAGGTCTCTATGAACAGCCTCTCTCTTTCCCTTGAATTTAAGTTATTGGTGATAAACTTATAACATTAAAATCAGCAGCCTTTGAAGATTATAATATCCTAAATTGGGCTTGCGAGCTTGTTTCAATGCATAATTGCGCCATACCCGGCTGGTGGATGATACGTATTTTGGCTAAATGCACAGCATCACGAGACAAAAAGAGAATGATTTCTACATTTATTAACAGTGGAATAAGCATGAAGTCAACACCCCTTGTTGGTCCCAAATTTTCTGTTCTTTAACTAAATATGTTCCATCGATAATGAAAAAAGTCAACCTATATTTCTGATACAGGGGTGGTTTGTTTGTTTGTTGCTTTAGGTCTCTTCCAACACAATTGAGGTTATATGAGAGACCGCTGGAACAAAAAAACAAGCAATCTAACAAAAATAGTACAAATGTAAATCAAAATCATAACCTAAAGATATCATAAGCTAAATTATAAATAACCAAGAACAAACAGGCAGAAGATTTACAGAAAAAAATATCCCCTGTCAAAAATACAATCACAAACCAAAGAAGCAGGATAGGCTAGTAAAGAGAAGAAGAAACGACATCACTATCGGATCGTACACCCATGCGAACATCATAGGCAGACCTGCCATTTTACCAACACAAAAAATCAGGACCAAGGTCTCAAAAAATCAGGACACAGGAAAAAAAATCAGGACGCTTGAAAATAAGGGACAAAACGTTACATTGATATTTTTTTTAAACACTCACCTGAGGACACCAAACTCACAGGAGTAGTGTCGTTATTCTGTGCAGTTATTGTCGACCACATTTGGCCAGAAGACTTGGTGATGGCACAAAGCCATAACAAGACTGCCCACGACTAATAAGAGTCATCTTGATAAGAATTATATCACTCAGAAGCTGCCGAGTCATGCTTGCTCTAGCCTCCGTTTTGTTCTTGCGAACAAGCGATAAAACCCTTTCTGAGTCTGCATTACTATGTGGTAAACAGCATAATCCCTTCATTACCCGCCCTAAGAGTTGGTATTTAAAAACCCCACAACTATCCTTCAATTCACTGATCTCCTGCCACAACCTGTCAACCCTCATCGTCACATCAAGTCCTTCCAGTCTATCAAATTGAAACCTAACAAACTCCTTTTGAAGTTGTTCATGTTCACAGGATGTTCTTGGTTTAAGACATTCGAATCTATTGATCCAGTAACTTATGGACTCGAATTTGGTTGTGGTCCTGACACGGACGTCCAAGATTTTCGCATGTTTGAGAGCTTCATCTCTAAGGGCAAGTTTTCGAAGATGTATTTTAATGAGGTGGAATAAAAGCTCCTGACATCTTCAAAAAATTCTGTCAACTGTGTCCCAGACATCTTTGTTTCCGCTTTCATGACATCAATAAAAAGTCGGGTATCATGGCCTATTAATAAATCCTCTCTATCCTTCTGTCTGCTTCTCCTGTGGTGTTCTATTTTATAAATATCACTCTCCTTGGAAATGGCCTCTGGTTTAACAAAAGCCATTAATATGTCCGTCACAACATCATGAAGACGCTGCTGCAGTAAGTGTACTGTTGGTTCCTCTCTTTGGAGGAGAAGATTAGCATTAATGTAGGTGGGAAGGGCAAACTTGAGGAATAGAGCATAAGCCTTTGACTTTGCGTTAGAAAAAAATAAATCAATTCTCTTCAACCTATCAGACGGTTTTTTAAGGTCTTTAATTTCTGCACTGAAAAAACCAGTCAAGGCATCCCAATGTTCCACAAGTCTTTCAATGCATTTGTGAAGTGACAACCACCTTGTTGATCCATGTTTGATTATTTTTTTAACAACATGCCCTGTTTCTATTTGGAACTGTTGCAGGGATTTTTGTCTCTTTGTGCTATTGTCTAAGTAGTGATAAATGTCAATTAAAATTTCCTCAATTGGACACCTCAGTGTCTGACAGGCTCGCTTGGCTGCAATATGGAGTAAATGGCAGGGACAACCTTGAATGTGAATATCAGGATTTGTTTTTTTAATATGAGCAGCAACACCATTTTGGTTCCCTAACATAACAGCAGCATTGTCACTACCAAAACTAATACAATTCTTCCAAGAGAGTCCATGTTTATCTAACTCACTGCTCAGTGCAGTATAAATATTTTCTCCTGTTGAATTCCCAGTTGGAGTGGTGATACTCAAAACATCTGTCACAACTTGACTATTGTTATGGTACCTAAGCACAATCAGGTATATTTGCTCTGATCCTCGATCATTGCTTCCATCAGTTGACAGTGAAAATGGGGTATCCTTTACAGATTTAACAATTGTTGATTTAGCATCCTCAGCAATATTACCCATCAACTGGCGACATTTCGTTCTAGCACATTTGAATTTTTTAGCTATGTCACTATCAGGGAACATCATCTTGAATAGTTCTCCAGCATGATCAGCAATGGCCACAGGGAGGTTGTGTTCAACAATAAAAGTTGTGAATAACAATTCAGCCGTCGCCACCTTATCATCTAAGCTGCTCCGAGACTTTGGCGAAAACATGGACATCACAGATGGGGTTGAAGAAAATGCTTTAGCACGATTCGAATGCTTAGGGGTCTTAATATGTCTTTCCAAATCAGAACGTGCTCCACTACTTATCTTTACGTCACATTCACAAATTGTGCACCTGGCATACTCATCCCCTAACCTTGACTCAGTCACAAAGTTCCAAATCTTCTTATATTCTTCACGGAACTTTTGAACACGAGGTCGTTTTGGTGCTGGCGAAGCCATAATTATCTTAAGTCAATAATTAGATCTATCTATCAACACAAATGAATCAATGGATGTATTATGTATAGCACAAATAACAAAGACCAATTATAATGCACACAGATGAAAAAGTAGTAAAAAAACGAATTAAATCCAAGAAAATGCACAATTAACAATTCAGCTCAGCACGAGGTAGAGTTGAGAACAATGAATCAGTGACTGTGACTGGTGATTGACGATTGAACGAATGGTGTGCACGAAATTGAAATAAACCACAACACAGGTATCTATGAAATAATAACACCTACGAATTCATTCCCGTCTGCCCATACTATAAAACGAAATACTTATGACTGGGCAACATTACCGATATCATTATATCGATACCGTACAATGGGGGTGGCGATATGTTATACACATCCGGTTCATACGGTCACCTCATTATTTGATTACCGCTAAAAAAAAATTCTACCAATTTTTTTTTCTAACTAAAAAAATTCGGGTAAAAAGAAAAATCGGGATGCGAGAGAGAAAAATCAGGAAATCGGGACAGCAGCAAATTTCGCATAAAAATCGGGACGGTCCCGATTAAATCGGTACAAATGGCAGGTCTGCATAGGTATATGATTCAAGGGTGATGCTCCCATCCAACCACTCGCATACAGGGGTGGAGGCTTTATTAAGATTACACTGCTTATAAAAGTTTCAAATGCTTTAGAATTGATGTGGTGCAGTTCGAGTTAAGCTACACATAACAATATTTTGTATCACAGTCCTTATACAACTTTGGTTTAAAAATCTGAATAAATGGTAATGGTAAATACTCTGAATTTGGTCTATACACCGATTAAATCTGGGCAAGTTGCAGGTCTGCTTTTGAATATGGACCCAAAGTTATGGTTTGAGAAATAGCTATCATACTGACCTCAAAGAATACAAAAAGACAGAACGCCTGCACGAAAGCAACTTTTTCCATTATTTTATAAAGAGAATGCACAAAAACTGTAAATACCAACCTTTCCCAGCGTAACTTCTTTGAATTTCCCAGACTTAATTAGAAGAAGTAAGGAGCAGACAGCAAGTTTCTGTTGCAAAGGAATGTCATTCTCTACACTTGTTGCTGAGGAGACACTGGAGCCATAAATATTGGCCATGACCTTGGAAATGTGGGTAATGTTGACAGTCTTCAGTGGTGGTGGCTGGTTTTTCTTGGAAGGACTATTGCAATCTGTAAGGAGTAGAATTATGCCATCAAATACCCAGTTGCAATCATGTCTGAGACCAAATATTGAAAATTAAGCTTCAAAATAAGAATCAAAGTTAATATATTATGTGAATAAGACAATATTTAGAAAGTAAGAGAAAAAGAAAAACTAAACGAAAAGACATGAAAAGAAGAATAATGCTTAATACAAATGCCTGAAATAGTTTATACTTTAGTCACCTTAACTAAAGCTTATTTTAATATGTTTTTATTTTAAAAAACCTGTAATCCTGGAAAAACAAAACAAAAAGTAAAAAAATGTCCGCTGTCATATCCCCTACCCCTATCAACAACAAAGACTTTAAAAATAAAAGGGAGATAAAACCACTGATGTGAATACATTTCCGCCTGTTGGTGGCTAAATCCAATTTCAACAGTACTTAAACTTAAAACAAAATCAATTTACCTGATGGCTTCAAGACTTGCTGAGTTCGGACATCTGCCTCCACAATCTCGACAGCCCTCCTGCACACATCCAGAGCTTTCCTCACATCACCAGCCACAGAAGCTACTTTTTTGGCACAAAAGGAAATGGCACTGGGTTCTACAACTCTGTCCTGAGAAAAGAAATATTGATAGGCATTGTTGATATGTTAACCTTTTTGTCTAAACACAATTCATTCAACAAAGATTACTTGTGCAGCTACAACTCGCATTCAAACCGGAAGGTTCCGGGGTTCGAGCCCTGCTCTCAGGGGCACATAATGAGTCCTCTTTAATCTCATTTTCTCACCATACTCAGGTGTAAAATGATTATATGGCAGTTAACAGCCTTGACTTTGCTGGAAAAATATTTGTAATATTGCCCAACAGTGTCATGTCTCCTCCAAGATATTAAGTTGCTGTTGGTTAAATACATCTTGTAAAGGATGTTGAGCACATTCAGTGGATACTGTGCTTTATAATCGGTGCCATTTAAAAAAATTCCCCTGTGAAAAGGGACAGAACTGAAGAAAAATATATAGCCAACAACACTAATAAACACTGGAGGCCACAAGGAAATTTGGTTTACAAGAATGAATTGAAAGAAATATATAAAAATAAGCATCACAAAATAGATTAACTTTAAAAAGCAGTATAGTAAATATTATAAAAATAAAAGTAATAAAACATAAATGAGAATAGGTGATGTTTTGTAATCTCATTCCAAGACATTTACAAAAAGCAAGTTGGAAAACAGATATATAGGGTTATAGAAGACAGTGTGACATCCTGCCAACTATGGGAGGTCTGGACCTCCACCCAGAAGATTACAGGTGGACTATCAACATAGGAAACTGGGATATTAAACAGGGTTGTGTTTTTTTTTGTTTTTTTCCTAATCCACTCCAGAAGTTGGCATATATAAAATATCACAACTTACCCTTTCTAATCTGGTCTTGAGAATGTCTGTTATCTGAGTAGATGTGTAGGGGGCAAAATTCATGAGCACTGGTTTGCATTTAACAGCTGCCTGAAGTCTGGGCAGCACCCTGTCTGTCAGATCCAAGGCATTTGCGATGCCTGGAAGAAAATGCAGATGTAAAGAATTTGAGACTTGAGACAACTCTTCAACAACTTTAATAATAAGTCAACATAACAAAATCCATCTCTGAAAGGAAGCAGAAAAGAGAGAGAGCTAATCTGATGGAACAAAAGGTGAAACAAAGAATAAAAATTATGAAAAATAAAACCATCAACCAAAACATTTCCCCACAATTTTAACAAACCAGTACATGCCTTAAAACAAGTGTGATGGATGTTGTTCTATCTTGGAAACTGATCCCCTAAGCAAAACAAAAAAATGTCAATCAGCATACCTGTTATTTCTAGTAAAGAATCAGAATTTGTGAAAATTCAAAGCTATGAAAACTGCTTACCAATCAAGATAACTTTGGATCCCTGAAGAGCTGGCCACTCAAATATCTGGTAGAGGATTTCATGATGTTTGCTGTCCAGCTGATCTATTTCATCTAAGACAAGAAGGCTGTGGACGTAGAGAACCAATATAATAACTTAGTAAAAATATTTATCTAATTGCAATAAACAGACAACCAGCATTAACAAATCAATAAAATAAAAAAAATTCATTTTCAGCCAAAACACAACCTAACAGACATGACACAGTTAGCAATAAAAAGAAATCTTTGATTATTTTCCCTTAATCAGAAAAAAAAAAAAAAAAAAAAAAAAATTTTCCATCCTCAATTTACATTAAAATTGTAACTTTACAATAACTTTAACATTCTTATTTCAAAAAGACACGTTCCAGCCAACAAACCAAAAAACCCTCAAAATCACAACAATAAATCAAATTATAATTGACATTCGTAAATATTTAAAATATATAATATATAATAAACCAATAAATTAAAGAACAATATTGTATCACAAAAACAAAATGCAAGACGTCTCCTGTTGGAAAAATTGTAATATCGCCTCAATGGCGTCATGTCTCGTTCTATATGTTATGTGTTGCTGTTGGTCAGTTGTAAAGTATTTTGTTTGTTTGTTGCTTTAGGTCTCTTCCAACACAATTGAGGTTATATGAGAGACCGCTGAAACAAAAAAAACAAGCAATCTAACAAAAATAGTACAAATGTAAATCAAAATCATAACCTAAAGATATCATAAGCTAAATTATAAATAACCAAGAACAAACAGGCAGAAGATTTACAGAAAAAAAATATCCCCTGTCAAAAATACAATCACAAACCAAAGAAGCAGGATAGGCTAGTAAAGAGAAGAAGAAACGACATCACTATCGGATCGTACACCCATGCAAACATCATAGGTATATGATTCAAGGGTGATGCTCCCATCCAACCACCCGCAGTTGTAAAGTAAAGTACTTTGAGCATGTTTAGTGGATATTGCGTTATATAAAAGCTCAAATTTTAAGTATAATTCAACTAGAATACATGGTAAAAAAAAAAGAAAAAAATAACATTGGTTTTTCCAAGATATGAAAAACATAGATAATCACAATTTGAACAGAATTACTCTGAAAATTTATAACTCACATGGAATTCTTTGAAGACGTTATCAGCTTCTCCATTGCTTTTGCACAATCCTTTGTCTTCAGAGGAATGCCAGTAAGTTCTTTGTATAAATGAGAAAACACAGAATTGGAGTCTCGTAGCATCATACAGTTAATGGTGGAAGTCTGAAGACTGCTGTAATGGCACTGAAACAAACAAATCAAAATATTGAAAGGAGAAAGAGATTACATTAAATACCAAAAAGAAGCTTTAACAATAACACAAACAAAACAAAATATACTGCAATGGTCTTAATAAAATGATGTCTAAAACAGTTATTTCTATAGAAAAATAGTAATTTTATTTTTTTCTAATGTCCAAACTCGTCTTATCAACATCTGTCAATTACAATTATATCTTAACAAAATTAGAATCTTTCAGGAGGAATTGAACATTGAGAAAAGTAAAATAAAGTAGCTCCGTACAAAATCCTTCCAATCAAAGATTGACTTAAGTTCAGAATTGATAACCAAAGAGTCCCACTATATTTAACTTTTGCAAGTCAGCCTTATTGTTGAGTACTATGTTTTGATATAGAGAAAGAATGACCAGGATCACAAAAACGTCTTTAATGCATCCTTATTGGTGCAGTATAAATCATATCAACAATCCTAACTAATGCATCATAAATCATCATATTAACAAGATAATGTCTTTATCGAAATACAAATTATGAGAGCAGGGCTGCCAAGTTCAGAAAGTCAAAATGAGGGACATTTTGGGGTAAGTGCAGGACAAATGAGGGACGGAATAACAGGCACACGCGTACTCACACACAAATAGACACTGCCAAAATCAAATAGGGACAGTAGCCGACACAAAGTACACAATACTACCTATCCAAAAAAAAAAAAAATTATGCCCTTCCGCCACTACATCATAAGATATCGTCGCCTAGGCATTCCATGAAGGAATATAGATAATTCATCAAACCAACAGGAATCACCAATGTTGTCCAAGTGAGTAAATTGGGGGTAAATAATACTACCTATTGGATGTGGTTAATGACCTTGGTATTGGAGGCATCATATAATAATACCTCAGTCATTGACCTCTCTAAAATATAATATCTGACACAAACTACATACACTTTCAAGGGACTAATCAGACACACAAAATGTGTATTGATTGACCACAGAGGATGATGTCACAATCATATTCTCCTTATACTAATAACTATTAACAACTGAACTGAAACGGGGGACTTGAGGCGGTGATGCGGGACAGTAGTCCAAATGCGTGACACTTGGCAGCCCTGTGAAAGGCTTACAAACTGAATTACAAACTATAAACAGATGGTTGATCGCGATAATTTAGGGGGAAAAAAATTAATGAAAAACCTAAAAAATCTGAAATGAAAATCTCTACCTTTAATCTATCAACAATATGGCTGACAACAGCAGTTTTTCCTGTGCCTGGGGGACCTGAAATATAAATACTGCTACTTGTCTTGTTGTCTATTTTGTCAGTGATGAATTCTTCAAGTTCTTCTTCCTCTTTATCTCTTCCAACTAGACGTTCTGGCTTTGCTGTGTGCAATGCATGCTTGGCTGTTTGGTATGGCTTGGCTGTAAAATAAAATAGCAATTCTACAGGCCTGGTACAATCACAAGTAAAATTTTGATTTGTAAATAAGAATAACTTTGAACTGAGACTTTTCGTAAAGTAAGAGATTGACAAGGGAATTAACAGTTAAAAGAAAGTCATACTTAATTTTTTCAATTTTTTATTTTTCTCACAATATGAGATGTGACTAACACAGACCTGACAACCCTTCACATTCCAAAAGTAGAATCAGAAAACCAGAAAATAGGAATTTGCCAACAAAAACATAAAGACAATATTCTGGCACAGCTTGCTAAACTACATAATAATCACACGTGTTAGGTAATGGAATCGGGAATGCAATTCATTTTCCTACTCAGCTCCCTTTTGGCTATCATTTTTAAAAATCACCTTTTTAGACAAGAAGACAATCCAATGCAATTATGATAGAGACACAAAGACTATGATGTGGCTCAGAAATTGAGTTTGAAAGTTGTGTTGCCTTTAAGATTCCATTAACATTAAGTCAACACTGAAAAATTCAGAGGGTTGTGAGTGCAACAGTGAACTTATACATCATAGATGAACAAATCAATCAATTCTACACATCTGTATCTGCATTCTCTCTTTTTTCTCATAATTTTAACTTCCAAGAAAAAGAAGGAAAAAAAATCAATGTATGATGCAAGGTATCAACCCATTCTTGCACAAATCCCTTGGTTTAATTCAGGAGTGACATTCTCATAGATTGATTGTGATCCCTCATTTACGAGCTCTAATCTACTTGAAAGTAAACAAGTCTACAAGCAACTAAATTTATCTAATACAAATACAGTGTTTTACTTTAAAAATCTAAATTTTAAAGAAAAATAAATCCAGAGATTTTGATTTTATTGGGACAAGTCTATGTTACAAAATGGAATCAATCATAAAAGTCAGGACACTTCATTCATCTTCCAAAACTCACCATCTGGCCTCTGCAATTTGATAGGCTGACCAGGTGACATAAGTTTTAAATTGGAGAAAGCCCTTGAAGGAGTGGATGAGTTGTCTTTGACTGGAGTGGAAGTGTTTTCTGTGTCTGCAAACAACCTACGAGGTGTGGAATTGCCCGCTGGAAATGAAAGAAATTATCTTGAAAATCATACCCAATAAAAATATTAAATTAAAGAAAAACAGGAAAATGTTAAAAATAAAAATCTTAAGAACCATTTTAACAAGACACAGAAAACCAACATAGCCAAAATCAGATATAACGTGACACTGGAGTATAAAAAACATCTTCAAATTCATACCTATAATCAAAGAGCTTCCTTAAAACACAATATTCACTAAAAGTGTGCTCAATGTGCTTTTCAAGGGGTCACAAGCCAACAACACTTAACACTTTAGGGCGAGACACAGCATGTTCATATTTAAGACCACAACTTTGCACCACTTTAATAGAACCTTAAACCAGGGACCTAATAGTCCTAAGGCAAGTGTCATACCAGATCACAAAGCCAAAATTTGAGTAAAATCAATGTGCTTTCATTAAAATTAATGAAGTCACTGACAGCACGCAAATTTTTGACATCACGTACACATGGACATAATACTAAACAGAGGCTGCAAGTTACATTTATTAAAGTGGTGGATAGCAGTCTGTTTAGAGCCAGAAGGTCAGTGACTTTATCCTGGATTTTAGAACACTATACAAATGGTAATAATTGCCTCCAAGAGTAGCTATTTTTCAGATAAATTTACACAAAGCTATAAAAAAATGAAAAAATACTAAAAGCTGCAGATTTACTCTCACTACCATTACTATTACAGCAATATTTCTAACTATATCACTGTTCAGAAGAGTTTATTGAAACATCATCTTGCAAGTATAAAAAAGACCAAAAAAACAAAACATACTTCTCTTTTCAAAGTGATTTGACCTCTTAGATGACTTTGGTGTGACTTGTTCATCTCTTTGGGATTTGGGTGTTTTTCTGGGAGACTTGACAGGACTCTCACTGTCATTTTCCTCATCAGACTTCCTCTTGCTGCTGCTTGGAGGGCTTGAGAGAATATTGCGGCGGGCTTTACAGGCATCTGTTGATAGCAAATGAATAAATACATTTAATAATTCAAAAATCCTTTCTGCCAATCTAGTGATTTTCCAGATGAATTTCATTACTATCTTTAAAGACAGAAGAGACAAAATCTTTTTAAAGCTTTTTTAGAAATTTTAATTTGCAAAATCTAATAAATTGGAAAGGTTTAGAACGAACCTGTGATAACAATCATAATAATGGTGATATTATCGGAACGGTAAAAAAAATAATAGAAATAAAAAGCTGAAAATCAAGTGTCACCAGGAATGAGAGCAAATATCAGAAATTTCCTGATAAATTTGGGAGAAATGGCAGGGATATCATCTGGTCTGAACTAGGATAACCGAATTCCATATATCAGAATTAGATGTATGGAATGAAATGATTGAAAGTAGATCCAAATTAAAAGAAAGAGAGACAAACCACAGAAATTAGAATCTTAACAAGCAATATACAATGGATGCATCACTGTGTATACATCCCACTCGCTCTACATTGACAGAAAGCTTGGATGTATACACTTTTGAAGTCGTATCCGTTGGGATGACTATTTACTCATGTTCACACGGTACATAAGCATACAAATATCTCTTTTGAAAGAATTAATAAAAAATGTAATGGCACATAACAGGATGTCTCATGACCCACATGTAACGTGTTTCTTTTGGCTTGGGACCAATTGTAAATCACTTCCGAGTACAATTAGCTGATACTGCACTGAAATAATTAAACAAACGCTCATGTTTATCACGGTATATCTACTTAATCTAAAAATTTAAGAAAAAAAAACTCACCATTGAATGACTGGGACAATGAATCATGTGGGGGTGTCTGGGATAGATTGTGAAGGGGACTGACAGGTGATGACGTCGCATCGCCTTGATACACAGCGTTTTCAAAGGTACAGGAATCTTTCTGAAGAAGTCTACTGATGTCTGGAATGAAAATAAAATAAAAATCATTGGCTCACATCCTTTTTAAAAATTGAAGCAGCACAATGTACTTGATAAAATACAGATCTACCACAATAAACAAACAAAAATCAGTGCTATCTTTTAAAACCAAAAAGCACAAAACAAAAATACACAGAAATCATTGTGGGGTAGCCGACTTTCATTTGATTGTAAAATATATTCAAGAAATAGGAATTTTATTGGAACTTACATTAAACTGATATTATCTTGACCATAACGAAGCATTGAGTACTTCTTAATGGTAATATTCAAAGGAAATATATTAATTATTAACTTAAATTTAGTCATTTTATCTGTGTAATCATCACTAAATCAAGGAATGAAATTAAAGATAAAAAAACATAACAGTAACAGGATGTTAAATAACCTTGGCACCCGGACGACAGCTGATTCTTAGACAATCGTCATTGGGAAACATGAAAATAAGACTAAAATGGTAGCTGTTAGTGTTATTTTAAGTTATCAAAACATGAAGATTAGCATCTGCATAAGCCATCATCAATATGGGCAAATTGCTCAAGATTATAGAATGGAAATGCTAGGACTTAAACTAGAATTCAAATCTATAACTCCCGCTAACAGTGCTTCATTTTCACCATCAACTTGCCAATGCCGCCATCTATATTTTAGGTTTATAAAATCTCAATGTTTTGTTCTTTTTTTTAACACCTGCACGAAACAAAACTTACCAATTTCACATCTTGGACTTTTCTGTTTAGTGTCTGGGCTCGTCTTTGGTGGACTTGTTTTCTCTGTAGTCTTTTCACTGACTGAAGAGGGTGACTTTCTGAACTTAGATTTAATGCTCAATCTGTTACTCTTGCGGACACAGAATGCAGCTTTAAGGGTTGCCATTGCCATGGGAATCAGAAATAAACTGAAAAAGAATAAAGATTCAGTTATTCTATTATAGCCGGGCATTACAACCCTCGACTAAACTTCTAACTGACCAACTACTAAAAAATTAAAATGAATTACTAAATGAAAATGAAAGTAAATGTACGCAAAATTTATCTGGTCTTAATTACCAGTCCAATGGCGAAATCTAAGTGGTGCACATGGAATTTCTCCCAAATTTTAGTGCATGACAATGTAAAATTAAAGTTAAAATGTGAAGTTGCAGTTTTAAGACCAGATTCCAACTTTCTCAATGACCAGTGACACAGTGGCAGTGACAAGTGCTCAATAATGAACAAACAAATCCTCTCTTGAATCTGAATGTTACTCGGTCTACTCAATTCTGAGTATTTGTATTCAAGTGTGGAGAGAGTTGTTGAATGTTTCTAAATCTGTTGTGTTCACACATGATTCAGGAAGTGCTCCAGTCATTGATACTGCGGGGTGCAAATGAATATTTGAAGATGTTAGTGAGATTGTAGTTGTAGAGTGGTGTTTTAGTGTTTTTGAGTGAGTTTTTCTTTGAACGCGTGAATTTCGTTGTATGTCTTCTAGCTCTTCTGGTGAGATGGCCGTCATTTTGAACATGGAGTTGTTAGTTGAAGTTGTTTTTTCCATCTGCCTTGATTGTAAGGGAGTCCATCCAAGTTGTGTGATCATGTCTGCTATGGGTATGGGCGCTGTAGTAATTGATGTAGAAAAAGGGAGGCCTTCTTGTGGTATGTCACTCACTTCCGGATCGGAAGGTCCTGGGATAAGAGCCTCGCGCTCGGCGCATAGTTGTGTCCTTGGAAAGGAAAACACCTCAAATAATATTCCCTCAACAGTGATGACAAATTGAATAAATAAACGCCTGACAAAAAAAAAGAAAGTGAAAATACAAATTGAAAGAATACTGGGGATGTATGTAAATGTAGGAGTTTTCGGAATGTCTCCCAAGAAAAATCTTGTAGCGCGGTGCTGGACAGCTTCAACTGCTTTTATATCCGATTGTAGGTGTGGGTCCCAAACAACTTGAAAAGTTTACCTTAGAACAAGAAGATTGGTCTTACAACTTACACTTACAAACGACAAGTCAAGTGGTAGGAGTAGGAGGCAGGCAGTTTCTTTTACTTTTAGTTTTAGGTTTGCGTGGCAATGTCTGATGTTCCTTTTGATGAACCCCGAGCACTAAATTTGCTTTATCATTTTGAGATGTGTGCTTGCCATTTAAATTCTTGTATAACGAATATGGATTTTCTGTAACTTGTTCCACTGTCACTGTGTGGTGAGTGTGATTGTTCAGCGTGTAAACTGTAGTGTAGAGTCAGAGTTGGACAATATCAATGACTCTCACTTACCTACATATCAAACACTAACAAAAAGAAGGAATATGAGGGGAAAAAACACGGCATTATAAATATACTTACATAAAATTTGTTACAAAATTGAAAGCAGCTTTTTTGCTTCCAATTAGGCTAAAAGTTCTCTTTTCTCTTGGTCTCTTTCTTGACTTGCGCCCTGTCCCTGTCCTCAGCGTCAGTCAGTCAGGTCAGTCAGCTGTAAAGAAGGGCGTTGATCGATCTCAGTATTCAGTAGTCGATACTGAGAAATGTTTTATATTAAGTGTAGTGTTTTTTTTTGTTTTGTTTGTGTTTTGTTGTCTTTTATTTTTTTTTTTATTATTTTTTTTTTTGTCTTTTTTTATTTTGGGTGTGCGTGTTTTTAGTTGTTTCGTTAGAAGGATTGATTTTAACTTATAAATAAAATTAAACCAACAATTACTGCGAAACAATGGAACGAAGCTAAAAAAGAATAGGTGTTGTTTAATGACGTGTAATGACGTTTACAAATGACAATATCTATACGACAACTGATTTTTACACAATCGTTATGGGGAAACATTTCACGAGAATAAGACTAAAATGGTAGCTGTTCAGAGAAAAATTTGAGCACTCGACATTTCCTTTCATCGTTTAGGTACTTTTACTTTCTATAGGAAAAGAAAGTACCATGTTAATGATTTTTTTTTTTTTAATTATACGTTCACCCACATTTGTAAAACTTTCGCCGAAGGAAAAGTAGATGACAAGAGGCAAAGAGGTCGTAACCCCAAGATCATGGCCAGACGACATCAATAGCATGACAGGGATGCAACAGACATTACAATCCCGGTGAAGAATGGCAAGCCATTTCCAATCGTACTCTTATGAGATTACACTGGAGTTAAGTAAAGTAATTGAAAAATAATAAAAATAAAACACCCCAAAACAAAGCAATAGCTAGATAAGTTACAATGGAAACCCCCCCCCCCCCACCCCGCGACTTATTTCACTATTTGAATTTGTTAATATTAAAACGAAGGGACCTCGATGAAAAAAAAAAATAATGTTGTAAAGTTAAAATTAGTTTTAAAAGATATACGTGTAGCAGGTCTGAAAACTGTACTCAATTATGGGCTTGATTGGATATTTTTGCAATGGAAAATATTATATTTATGATGTTTTAGAGTGATTATTTCTATTACAAAAATGAACCCATAACAATGTGAGTTGTTATATCTGCAATTAGGTCCTCATCGAATTTGGATATTAATTAGTAGGTACCGGATTATCGATCGATTGAGAGTTTGCTTAATCGATGGTATCGTCGATTCTGCTCAGTATCAATTAGTGCCCATCCCATATCAGCTGTTGTCTTTTTTTCCCTCAACAAGCCATTGTGTTTTCTCCCGCGAGATTCTGTATAAAGCGATTTTATTGGACGAAATCCCAGTCTGGTCGTAGAATGTGAATCTCGAATATTTTTCAATGAAAAAAAGTGTCAGTTGAATCCAAGGAATTTATTCGTTTAATTCTATGGTTGAATCTCGAGTTTGGCCCTGACACCCCGATATTTATATTCTCTGTTTCATTCGGCACTCCATAACCAACATTTCTCATGATTATTGATAGCCATCCATCCTCACATGTGTCGCTCGTAGACAAAATTACTTCGAGAATTTTACTACCTTACATGTTTGGGCTTTGTGGTAATGGAGCATAACACTCGGATTGTGACATGAGGTCCTGGATTTGAATCATCACAAAGTTCAGTCTTCGAAAAAGGCTCCTTGAAAACATTTTCTCACCATCACAATAGTCTCCTTGGCTGTGGATGAACCTCAAAAGCGTCTGATTGTCAAATCATTATGGAAGGTCCGAGGTCCCATCCGTCCTTCGTGTTTTCCTTTTGTTTTGTTTTTCTTCGGAAAAAAAAAAGGGGGGGGGGGGCGTATGGAAGGTTTGTTTTTGTCGTGTTTTTTCTTTTTTTTTTGGAGGGGGGGTTGTCTTTTGTTCGAGTGGGGGGGGGGGTTCTTCTTTAATTGTATATATCTGCTTTGTTTGGCACTGTACCAGGCATTTTTTCTTCTTTTCTTGTTCCTATCACCGGTGTCCGTTTTTTCATTCCACTTTGTTTTTATTTAAGAGTTTGAAACAAAATATTAATTGACTTCGATGATTACATAACGAATGATTCGGGCTCAGATATTTCTTCATTCAAATGAATTTTGAGTAATCAAAAAAAAATTCAGTTCTCCTCCCCAAACTGAAAATAATATTTTGAAAGAAAGGAAAAGATATGGACGGTTAGACGTCTATCAGCTTCCTCATTTTCTGAAAATATGTCGCAATGACCTGGATTCCACAGAAGAACCGACTGGCGGCGTTTATACTCCGAAGAGTTTCTTTTAATGTGTTTAGTCCACCAGTCTCCAACGTTTTCAAAGCTGATATAGAATCGGTGAAAAAATGTAGTTTGCTTGTCGTGGTTTGTGTCCTGACTCATTGTCTTTGCTGCTATGTTGATAGCTTCCACTTCTGCTCTATGATTTGTGTATAAAGCACCAGTTGCAGTTGCAAAAGCAAAGGAGATTTCTTTGTTTTGAAGGTTAATTATTACTCACCCATTTTCACACCATCTGTTTTAGACCCATCCGTATAAATATTTATGTATCCAAGCATCTTTTTAGTATTTCTCTTCTATCATCTCAATAGCGAGCGGCTTTTCGAACTCTTTGTGTCACTTTTGGAGCTCAGATTGTGTATTATTGTATAGATCTGTATTCTAATTTATTGACAATTTTAATGCATCATCGATAAATCGCCAGATGCTTTTTTTTTAAGGCTGAGGAACTCACCGTTTGGTGATTTAAAATAATGAATTCATCCTTTTTATGATTAAGACCTTTAAAAGAGCCATCTAGCCATGATGCTACAGTCTCATCCCAGAGGTCACCCCCTGGTCAAAACGGTTCTTTTCATAGGTGCCTTGTCAAAGATTTTCCTAAGACAAGGCCTACTATTGCTTGCATTATGTTCCACATAATCTCGTTCGTCAATGTTTATGAACAGAAAGTTAACGATTACATTCGAAGCCTACAGCAATCGACGAACAACGTGGAAAAAAACCCCGAAGATTTGTCCTCATAGTCTGTCCTAGACAGATCTTCGTTTTCTTCTACGTCGTTCGTCGATCGCTGTAGGTTGGGGATGTAATCGTTAACTTGCTAATGTCATGAGTAGCCTAAGACCTTATTTGTATATTACCATAACAAATGGAAATGCAAATGATATGACATTTCTCAAACAAATTGCAAAATAATTTCCATATACGATAGAGTATATCAGTTGGTATAATAATTACCCAAGAAACGTTTTAGAGATATCATTTGTGTTACAATTTGTCAACTTATAAAAGTAAATGTGTAATTACAATGATGCCTTTATATCAAAGTTGTTGGTGACTGGGTTTAGTAACGGCGAGTAGAAGGAACAAGAGTTTTAACCAAATTCCCAAGTAATTTGAAGATATTTTATTGGGCAAATACTTTACAGGTACAATATTAATATCTTATAAGAATGATAACATGACCTTCATTGATTTATATCGCGAAATTTGAAATTACATCATCTACCACAATAAAAATCTATAGCTATCAAAGGCTGAGAGTAATGAATAATAATAATAATAATAATAATAATAATAATAATAATAATAATAATAATAATAATAATAATAATAATAATAATAATAACAATGGTGATGACAATGGTGATGATGATGATGATGATGATGATGATGATGATGATGATGATGATGATGATGATGATGATGATGATGATGATGATGATGAATAGCATTTAAAATATATACACAGGTTTCTCAGCAACGGATCATCATTCTGTGTGTGCTCACATAATTCCCACAACACACTCATATACACATCCATCATCATCTAGTCAGCTGATCCTGCGTAGGACGTTGCTTCCCGAACTTTCTTGCGAAACAGATTACGGTTTTCCGCCAGTCTACTTGCTTGAGTTGCTGTCATTCCCAGCCATTCACATATATCTTGTTCCCAGCTTCTTGTTGGTCTACCTCTTCCTCTCTTGCCGTCTACCCTTGTCTGCAGAATGTGCTTTTCTAATGATTCGTGGCGAGTCGTGTGGCCAAAATAGTTCAGTTTCGATTTCTTTACAGTTTGAAGAAGAATTGGTGATTATATTCCGATCCTTCTCAGGACAGATATTCAATGCGTCCAATCCAAGCGGATCAAGTGACTGAGTTGTGTAACCGGAAGGAACTCTTTACCTATGTCTAGTGGTCAAACAAGCAAGGAGCTATCTTATACATTCTACCTAGTTTTGGTAGAAAATATCAATATTTTAAGCAAACATTTCTACTGGAATTGTTAATATACAGAATCACCAGATTACATACTAGTCTTTTCAAAAGTCAATCAACGTATTATAGCGGTATTCGTTTATGAAGGAAATTATTATGAATGAAATAAAGCTGCCTTATTTAATTTGGAGGAAAAATCGACTTAAAGTCATTCTATATTGTTGACTATTAATTTTATAAACAAAAATTGATGTTCACCGTTTGATAAAAATAAGTTGAATAAAAGGTATTTCTTATCAAACGTTCGATTTATAAATTAATTGATTTCTAAAAAAAAAATGAAAAATATATTTCGAATCAAAAATTATTTTATTGTGTCTTATCACTTATTTATCGATTAATTATTAAAACAACTTTTATTTTTAAAAAAATAAAAACCGTTAAATATAATATGAAAAGGTGGTAACCGACGTGTCGTAATTATTTTACTCAACATAAATAATCGTCCGATCGCTAGTAAAATACTTCGTTGCTTTGCGGAGTGCGTTGCTGTAAATTCCTTTGAAAAGTCTAGATACTAGTGAGTAAAGTAAAAACAAAATTCGATACCAATTGAGTCAACTGCCGGAGAGTGATATCGTGTTTTTTTCGCGTTTTTTTTTTTTTTTTTACGAAACCCGCTGACACCCGCCGAAACCCGACAAAGTTATGGAAAGCAGGCAACAGTGGGGAGTGAACCTGAGACTCAGGAAAGTGTACATCAGTGGGGAGTGAACCTGAAACTATGGTTTTCGGCGGGTTTCATAATAAAGTAATTGCTTTTTTACGAAACCCGCCGAAACCCAGTCCCAGGTTCACCCCCACTGGTGTACACTACCCTGAGTCCCAGGTTCACTCCCTACAGCTGCCTTCTTATCATAACTTTGTCGGGTTTCGTAACATATAAACACCGTGAATTCATTACGCATTCATATGACGGCTAGACTAATCGATCACATTTTGTACGTAATTTGCTTTGTTTAAAAACTTACAATAAATGACTCTATAACCGGTTATCTGCCGTACTCTTGTACGCAGAATCCCTGACTACGGACAGAGCTGCACATACGAGATGGAAGTCGGTTTGGACGAATTCAATCCCTCGTGGGGGCGGGGACCTACACTCCTCTAAGCTTGGTGAGAAGTTACCAGGCTTTGATACCAGTAAGAGGAGTCACTGGGTAGCTGCGAATCGGCTTCGGTCGAGGAGCTGCCTAACGGCAAGTGCGTTTCATCGGTGGGGTCTAACTTCCTGTCCAATATGTCCACGCTGTGGGCAAGAACCCGAGACGGCAGAGCATCTAGTCGAAAGGTGTGTTGTGACGATGCTACCAGGCGGGTTTGCGACGGTGCACGAATGCGGACCGGACTTTGCTGATTGGGCCGATCGTCATAACATAATAGTGTGAACCATAAGAGGCTGCTGCTGCCGTACTCTGCAAAGACACGTATTTAAAGATTTGCCAGAAAACGCGTCCCTCAAATATCCATCGATTTAAATGACCGTCATCTCGGCAAAAGCTCCCAAATATGAGGCCTCTAATTTTACCATTTAACGGTTTGTATTAGTGGAGCTGATGTGGTTATAATAGGATTTCTGACCGAATTCAGAATCGAAAGCTGACCCTGGGTCAATAATTATAATTTTCCATAACGATTAAAGGAAAAAAATAGGAAACAAATCGTACAGAATCAATAATCATAAAAGCCTGAAAACCTATTCTAATACGACGTTGTTTTGAATTAAGTCAATGTTTTTAAAAAGGAATGTATCGTGTGAGTTACAAGCATTTAAATACAAAGTCACGGCATCACTGAGATGAATGCCTATATCATAGAAACCTCTATGATAACAAAAATTGCAAACCGCTTCGAGCATTTCCATAGAGTATAAAGAGTTTTATAAGGTGAATACTATCAATCTGGACCCGCATTCCATTTTGGTCGGATATGGCTCTGCGCATGAATAAAGCGATGCCACTAGGTGGGGTTCCTGACCTCCCATAGTGGGCGGGGAAGTGCTTGCTGTGTCTTCTATCCCCCTTTATCTGTTTTCCAATTACTTTCTGTCTTTGTCTTGGAATGAGATTACTTGGTTTTGTCCTGATCCTGGCCAGAGTCCTTGGCTGGGAGGGAAACAGTCGAATATATAGTTAGTTTTGGGAGATGATATTTTTTTCATTGTAAATCATCTCTCTGTTATGCACTGTATTATGTTTTGTTAACATATTATTTACGATTTGTAAACATTTGAGTGCATCCCTCTTAGTCGGGACCTGTG
>NC_088372.1:15190170-15192670 GCF_034508935.2 Berghia stephanieae | reverse complement strand
GTCAAAAACTCTTAAAGCTGGGACGTCCTTGAACTTCCCTGAAGTCCCAGGTTTGAGATTTTATTATTACACGCCATCGACGAATCCCCTCCATCTTGTCAGGCTTTGTGTCATCTTCTCGGCATCTCTCCTTGTTAAGCCTTCAATTTGTAGATCTTCTATCAATGCTCTCCTGCAGCTGTTCCTAGACCGCCCACTTTTCCGCGTTCCTTGAAGATGCCATGTAAGGGTCTGTCTGGTAATATAATTTGTTACAGGCCTCTTTAAATGCCTGCATTATTTTACTAGTTTTGCAGTCGTTGGATATTGCATAATTAGATATGTCCGAATAAGGAATGATAATTTCCTAGAATGCACTTTGCATATTATGATATTGAAATTATTTTCTGGTTTTTCATATGTGCCTTTTAGTCATGATTATTCAAGTGGACCGGTGGTTATAAAATTCATTTTTAAAAATACTGTTTTTAATTTATTGGAAACTTTTTGTTATTTTCAGCAGATATTTTAACGACATGTCGTAATCTGTACATGTGGGATACGGGTCATAATTTTACTCTATTGATATTTGAAGCAAAATATGTCTGATCAAAACAACACGATTTGACATTCTCTATAAACGCAAAAACCTATAATTTACCTAAACACACACACACACACACACGCGCGCGCGCGCACACACACACAAACACACTCATATATATATATATAATATAGTATATATATATATATATATATATTTATTATATATATATATATATATATATATATAATATAATATTATATAATATATATATATATATATAAATTTATTAATGGTTGTGTTTTTTTCCCTCCTCCGTACCATCTCATTGCCTTCCTCTTACGCAGACCACACATGGGTACCTACATGCACACACGTAATTACACACACACACACGTAAAACACACACACAAAACACACACACACACACACACACATATAACATACACATACATTGACAAACATAAATATACAATTGCAAAAAACAAACACAAAAGAGGCATGACAATTCTATCATGTCTGTCTGTGACTGACTCAAGTTCAATTAGAAGAGGGTAATTCCAACATCCAAATAATATAGCCATCTTTGTTGGGATTAGTCGAATCAAACTAGAAGACATTATTACAACAACAAGTTAGCAAAGCGATATAATATAACCAGACCTGATTACCAGGAATTGGAAAATGTGTAGTTTTCATGGGTAATAGCATAGAACCCCCCCCCCCCCCCCCAAAAAAAAAAAAAAAAAAAAAAAAAAATACTTGAGCTTTTATATAGGGCGATATCCACTTAATGTGCTCAAAGCGTTTTACAAGGGGTCCCTTACCAACAGCAAGATGTAACATGTAGAACGAGATAGGGAATTTTACAATTTATATTTCCGACAGAGACAACGCTGTTAACGAGCAGGGACTCATTTTTCAACTGAGTATGGTGACAGAATGTTAGTAAAGAGCATTTTCCAAGGACTCAACTGTGCGTCGAGCGAGGCTCGAACCCAGGGCCTTCTGATCCGAAAGCGAGTGTCATACCACCAGTCCACATAGCCGCACATTATAACTAGATCAACCATTAAAAACTATCAATTTGTGCTTAAATACATTCAATTAAAGCATTAAAATCCTTTACATTATACTATATCTGACAACAAAACTTCGTTTTCAAGAAGTGTATTGAATTACAAAATCTTTACATAAGTGTAAATTAGGACCCAAAAATGCGTAGGTCTATGAAATGTTCGTAGTAGTGGTCAGGTCTGAATGTAACCCACCATCATGGTATGACGTTGCAGGTTTAGATGCAAAAGAAAAGAAGAAGAAAAAAGAATGTTTAGTCTAAAACAGCAAACTTGGGTTGATATTATATAAAATTCTTTTTGTATGAACAATGGATATACGAGAATCCCATGTTTCTAATCACTTTAGCTTTAATCCCCTCCTTTCCAACTATAGGAAAATCGTCACATTCGTTACGATACAACCAACATTTTTCTATTCAAATTTCTCTTGTACATCATAAAAGTTAAAGAAAATGAACAGTGTCATGTTGTAGAGCATGTTTTGCTAAAGAAATTATTTTTCGCAAGAACTTACTGCTATTTTATTTTAGTGATAAAAAATCTATTTGTGTGCTAATTGGGTGTGAAGTTTTGTTAAGATTATTTTCTGGAATCCAATCCAATCCAAAAATTATAATTGCAGCTTTATGTGATAAAGATTGACGCAACTAGTTCAGGTTCGCTCCGACATAATACCGTTTTGAGGCCATAGGTCACACATTTAACATAATACATAATAATATTAAAATAAAAGTAAAATAAATAAAATAAAATTCCCTTTATTCATCCCCAAAGGGGGAATTTGTCTTTAAGGTCTATTCCAAGGGAAGACTGGAATAACCCAGGCGTCAGCCGCATAGCAGCGCCGCAAAGTGAGCTAGGGCGAGGTGACTTGCTCAAGGCCACACAACGCAGCGGC